>NW_020838031.1:2199627-2309051 GCF_003676395.1 Aethalodelphis obliquidens
TCTTGTAGGGGGCTTGAGGGCTTTGGGGTTGATCAAGGAAAAAAGTATGATTAGGAGAGGCAGTAACGCACAAGCTTTATTGGGTGGTGCTCGGACAGACGGGGATGTGTGGGGCAGGAAGCATGGGACCACCCAGAAGGGAAAGAGCAGGTTGGAAGAGGGGGCTCACATATCTAGGTGACGTCGCTCAGCAGCCCCACAGGGTGTCTCTGGCTCAGCGAGCATGAAGGGCCTCAGCAGTTTGTCTTATAACCATAGGTTCTATCGGACCAATGGCCAGCGATGTGGGATGAGATTCCACGGGGGATGCAAAGCAGGCCATCTCTAAATAGCTAAAAATGTGCTCCTTTGGACTGTTTTTAAATAATCAGATGCATAAAAATTTGAGTTTGGTGTCGATGGACTTTGAGCTAACAGGTCGCAGCCTGCAGTGAAGAAATGAACAGCCTGGGGCCCAACACACAGGGCATCCCTGGCCCACGCATGGAGCAAGTCTGTACGGTCCTATCTATCCTTTTAAAAACATACCCCTGGGAGTTCTTGGGGCTCCAGGGGTTAAGACTTTGCCTTCCAATGCAGGGGGTGCAGGTCTGATCCCTGGCTGGGGAGCTAAGATCTCACATGCCTTGTGGCCAAAAAGCTAAAACAGAAGCAATACTGTAACGAATTCAATAAAGACTTTAAAAATGGTCCACAGCAAAAAAAAAAAAAAAAAATCCCCCAAAATACAACCATTCCCCTTTGGTGCTCCAGCCGGTTTGAGCTGAAGTTCTGATAGCTGCCGTCAACTATTAGGTCCTGTCTGATACAAAAGCCTAGCTTAAGTCTTCCTGTCTTTATGAAGCCGTGAATGAAGATTGATTCCCCTCCCTGGTTGCTCGGGGCAGTGAGCTCACACCCCTTGGCACTAGGGTCTGCCTTGCGTTGTTCTTTCACAGTTTCATGTTTTGTCTTGCCTGGCCTCTCTAGCTGGTTAGCTCTCTGAGGGCAAGGCCTGGCCCGATGGCCCACTTTTCTCAGGGCCCCGGGGCCTGGAGTTGCATCCTTCCTTTTCCTGCAGTCAGGAATGTCCCCTTCCACCTCCCCGAAAGCCTCAGATTAGCCAGCTGGGGACGGGCTTTACTCACAACAGGAGAGATGTGAGATCCTGAGCTGACCCAAAACACTGCCTGAGTCACCAAGGCCCTCCACGGTTCTTGCCCTTTCGGGTATCTTCTGATCGTCAGTTCCTGAGTGCTCACAGTTGTCTGGGACTTTGGGCCACCTGCCTTGTTTAGCCCTCTTACCAGCCTGGTACCACAATCAATCAATTGTAAAAAGTAAAGCCTGGATTGGGAATCGGGAGTCCTGGTTCTGGTCCTGGGGCTGTGTGGCCTTGGACAAGTCTCTTGGGTCCGCAGTACCTTGGTTTCCCCATCTGCAGCACTACTAGTAACCACGAACACGTGATCCAGGCTTCCCACGTGTCGGGCACGGGACCCGGACTGTCTCGTGTAACACAGCAATGTGATATGAAGTCGTGAGGACCCCTGGGCTTACGAGACGTATGCAACTTGCCTGAAATCACATGCCAGTAACTCCGAAGTCTGCGGCGAGGTCTTGGATGGCCTGCCTCTCGAGCCCACACTGTCTACTGACAGCTCTACTGTCCTACGTTCTCCATCTGGACTCACTCAGCTGCCCTGTCTCCAAACTCTGCACACGGTTTCTGCCACCCAGCTCCCAAATGCCCTGATTGCCTGAGAACCTGTCTGGAGTCACGGCATTCTCATTAAGCATCAGACAAATATGTGAGATTTCAGGCAAATCACTGTGTCTGGACTTCCTCGCAGGAGACTTAAAACATTAAAGAGGCGATATTTAAAATGGGTTTGGGGACTTCCTGGTGGTCTAGTGGCTAAGACTCCGCGTTCCCAGTGCAGGGGGACCGGGTTCCATCCCTGGTCGGGAAACTAGATCTCACGTGTTGCAACAAAAGATTCCGCATGCCACAACTGAGACACAGTGCAGCCAAATAAATAAATATTTTAAAAAATAAATAAATAAAATAAAATGGGTTTGGCTACTTGCTTGCTCCGTTGAGGAGAGTGTTATTTCAGGGAATGGATCTGATAGCCACTTTGTGCTGCCCAAGGAGGACTGTTTAAAAACACATGTAGGGCTTCCCTGGTGGCGCAGTGGTTGAGAGTCCGCCTGCCGATGCAGGGGACATGGGTTCGTGCCCCGGTCTGGGAAGATCCCACATGCCGCGGAGCGGCTGGGCCCGTGAGCCATGGCCGCTGAGCCTGCGCGTCCGGAGCCTGTGCTCCGCAACGGGAGAGGCCACAACGGTGAGAGGCCCTCGTACCGCAAAAAAAAAAACACACCACTCTTTCTTTTATAAAGCAGAAACTAACACACCATTGTAAAGCAATTATATCCCAATAAAGATGTTAAAAAAAAAACACACACATGTAATAAAGATGGTTGAAAAAAAAATGAGCAAAATAAAATGGTTTTTGGAGATGCTGTGGAGAACAGAGCTACAGAGCGTCCAGAATCACTGTCATTGATTTGCTATTTGTTATGTAGTCGTTTCTCTCTGCCCATCCATTTCAAGCGGGTGGACGCATGTTCAGAGAGTGCCAGCGGGGTTCAGGGAGTGACGGCGAGGTTCTGGGTGGCGGGAGGTGTTGGGAAGGGCTGAGCTTTCTCACTCTCAGCAGCAGGGGCTGGGGAGCGCAGCCAGGGAGGCTTAGTTTTGGAAGATGCGTCGGGACAGCAACCTCCTGAGTAGGTGAGAGGATGTTTTTTTTCTTTTGAAAACACTCTTTTTGTTTTTTTTCTTTTACATCTTTATTGGGGTATAATTGCTTTACAATAGTGTGTTAGTTTCTGCTTTACATCAAAGTGAATCAGTTATACATATACATATGTTCCCATATCTCCTCCCTCTTGCGTCTCCCTCCCTCCCACCCTCCCTATCCTATCCCTCTAGGTGGTCACAAAGCACCGAGCTGATCTCCCTGTGCTATGCAGCTGCTTCCCACTAGCTATCTGTTTTACATTTGGTAGTGTATATATGTCCATGCCACTCTCGCACTTTGTCCCAGTTTACCCATCCCCCTCCCCGTGTCTTCAAGTCCATTCTCTACGTCTTTATTCCTGTCCTGCCCATAGGTTCATCAGTACCTTTTTTTTTTTTTTAGATTCCATATATATGTGTTAGCATACAGTATTTGTCTTTCTCTTTCTGACTTACTTCACCCTGTATGACAGTCTCTAGGTCCATCCACCTCACTACAAATAATTCAACTTCGTTTCTTTTTATGGCTAATATTCCATTGTGTACGTGTATCACATCTTCTTTACTGGGCATATACCCTGAGAAAACCATAATTCAAAAAGAGTCATGGACCACGATGTTCATTGCAGCTCTATTTACAATAGCCAGGCCATGGACGCAACCTAAGTGTCCATGGACAGATGAATGAAAACACTCTTGAATGTCTCAGTGTTCCAGTTTCCCTGGAACTGAGCAGCTGCTGCCTTTCAGAGGAGCTATAAATAGGCCTCGCCTGTTTGAATAAATAATGCAGCAGAATGAGCGTGGAGAGGGCCAGGTGCGCTGGGCAGCCTGACTGTAGCTGGGGGTGAACAGGGCCTGGGGAGAGGAGAGGGCGTCCCAGGCCCAGCTCCCCAAACCCAAGGGGGCCCCCCGGGGGAACGTCAAACGGGAGCCTGGGACTCTGATGCCTCTCTGCCTGAGTGAAAAGCGCCAGGTGGAGGGACGGCGCTGTAGCTATGCTCAGCCTGGGTGTGACAGCTGCCGGAGCTGCTGTCGGCGCCTCTGACCCGAGGGGTCGGTGTGCAGTGGATACGTGCGTCGGCTCTCTCCCTCCGGGCTGGGCGTGCGTGGTGGCCGCCTTGGAAAGGTGCCCTCATGCACCCAGTGGCTTCATCAGGGGTTGTGATTCTGAGTGTTCTGAGCCGTAGGGGTGAGTCCCTTCCTGGCAAAGACAAACACAGGACTATCTGAGGCTCGATGACCGGGGATCCTGACTTGGAATGTCAACACTTGCGCAGCCCCTGCTTCTCCCCTGTGCGTGAGCACCTGTTTCTGTTACCATCAGGACATGCATGTTCTGGACTCACCGTGCTCTCTTGCATGATGTGAGAAGCTAACAACTTGTTTTGGAGAACTTGCTTCCAACCCAAGGTGACCGCAGCCCAGGAGACAGAGGAACGTCGTGTCCCGAGGTTGGGCCGAGCCCTCAGGGAAGTCAGTCCCGTTCGATCACGTCCATGCCAACCTCCCGCCTGCTTCTCGGGGGAGCCCGGGGACAGCCGGCCCCGGGGGCCAGAGCTGTGGCACAGCCTCCCAGTGCCCCCAGGCCCGCAGGGGAAACGTGATAGAGCTGGCACTGCCAACAGCATTGCCCAGGACAGATGAGCATTTTTGTCTTCCGTTTCCACAGATCTCCTGTCCTGGACTTTCTACCACCCGTGTGGAAAAAGACGTTTGATTTTCTGAAGACGTGGACTCCGTGGAAGCCCCTTCAACAGAGCAGCCACACGTATGATTCCAGGTCTGGACTCCAGGTTTTAAAACCAGAAAAATGTAAGCGGGCACAGGGACAAGCTCGGGCACGCACTGGCCCTTTGCTGCTGTGACGTGAGAGTAGTGGGTCCTGGGTGGTTTCTGAAAGGAAGCTTGGGGAGCACCCATGGTGACAGTTAGAGGTCATGGGGGGACCTGCTGCCTCTGCCCCCTAACCTGACCCCCTCGTCCACACGGACCCACGCCAGTAATTGGTGCTTGTGCTGTAGGCTGTTTGTAAACACGCATGGAGAAGAGAAACCCGTCTCTGGCCCTGTTTATGGTCGACGTCTTCCTGGATCCATCTTCACAGGGCCTGGGAAAGCTGCGAGGCCTGTGAGTTCTCTAACTAGTTGTAATGGGAAGGGTTGTTTGGGGTGAAGGTACCCCTAGAGAAATAACAGCTCTCTGGCTTAGACCCATACTGAGGTGTGACACCAGGTCTTCCCGCAGGGTTTGTCTGGTCAGGTCCCTGTTAGGAGGGAAACAGACAAAGGATACAGAAGGGGCCTGACTGTATCTGCCCAATCCATGTCCAGCCAGGGCCGGCCAGCAGATTGACCCAAGGGGTACCTTTGGTCAAATTCTAAAGTTGCTGTTCCTCACTGGTCTCCAACCAGGTGGGTCAGAGTAGCCTCCTGCAGACATCCTCGGACCTGGAGGACTACCCGTGAGGACCCCCTGTCCATGGCCCCGGAGGAAGCTCTGTCATCTCAGAGGAGTCAGCTAAGCCCACCTTACGAAGTGCTGCCCTAGATGAGACAGCGTGAGACACCGAGGGTAAGACTATGCAGGGCTATCCAAGCGAGGACGACGCTGACAAGGTCTCTGTGGTCCCGAGCACGCGGCAATATTGACTTTCACCCAGCGTGCCCAGACAACCGCGGCACAGCACGTCATGGGAGCAAACGAGGCACCCTCCTCGCCCTGACCCTGTCGCCCTCAGAGTCTGGACCCATCCATCCTTCTACTTCTTTCTCTGCCGTTTCTCCTCCTGAACGAGACCTCTGCTGCCCTAGTCAGGTGTATGCATTGCTTAAATTCCTCGCACACGTCCCATTGGCTTTTTCCCTTTGCTCACACTCATTTTTCTGGTTGGAATCTCCTTTCTTGCCATCTCTACCTAGTCAAATACTCAAATGTCATCTGACTTACTCATCATATTGATTCACATCTGTTCTGTTTTCATGGAGTTCTTACTTTGTGCCAAGAGATTTACACATATTAATTCTGGTCCTCTCAACAATCCCATCAGACAGAGATTATTATTCCCACTTCATAGATGAGACAACCAAGTCCGGAGAAGCTAAGTAACTTTTTGAAGATCACACAGAACTGACAAAGCTGGGGCTCAAATATATGAATAAATTAATGAATTAATAGGAGTCTGTGCTGCCAATAAGCAAGTGAAAAGATGCTCAACATCTTTAGTCATTAGGGAGATGCAGATAAAAACCACAATGAGATACCTCCTCACACCCACTAGGATGGCTGGAATAAAAAACACAGACAATAACAAGTGTTGACAAGGTTGTGGAGAAATTAGAACCCTCAAACATTGCTGCTAGGAATGTAAACTGATGCAGCCACTTTGGGAAATGGTCTGGAATTTCCTCAAAAAATTAAACACAGAGTTAACATACGGCCCAGGAATTCCACTCCTAGGTATATACCCAAGAATTGAAAACATATGTTCACACAAAAACATATTCTTGAATGTTCATGAGATCCTGATTCATAATTGCCCCAAAGTGGAAATGACCCAAATGTCTGTCAGCTGTTCCATAGATAAACGAAGTGGTATATTAGTCAGCCACAAAAAGGAAGGAAACCCTGACATACGCTGCAACATGAATGAATCTTGCAAACATTATGCTGAGCAAAAGGAGCCAGGCGCAAAGGACTACATAGTGTAATAACACCATTTATAAGAGATGTCCAGAATAAGCACATCTATGTATAGAGAAAGTAGATTAGTAGTTGCCAGGGGCTGGGGAATGGGAGAGATGGGGAATGACTACAAATGAGTATGGGGTGAGGGAAAGGTTCTCGAATTAGATTGTGGTGATGGTTGCACAACTCTGTAAACACACTAAAGCCTGTTGACCTGTACACTTTAAAAAGATTAATTTTATGGTATATGAATGTATCTCCGTGAAAAAAAAGAGTCTATGCTATCTGAATTCGCAGAATCATTCATCAAGCATTTTTTGAACACGTGTTATGTTCCTAGAATAGTGTGGCCCAAACCTAGCACATAGTAGGCACTTTAAAATATTCGTTGACTCACTGATTGGGTGTCTGTGCTTAGCCCTAGGAATAAAGAGATAATGAAGATGTGATTTCCCAAGAAGCCATAAACATTACATATCGTATTATTTCATTTATATAAGATTATATGAAACGCAAACTGAACTATAGTGATACAAAGCAGACCCGTAGTTGCCTGGGGATGGGGAGGAAGACCAGAGAGGGGAGTGGGGGAGAGATTACAAAGAAGCACTAGAAAACTTAGGAGTGTTTATTTATCTTGATTGTGGTGATTTTGCGTGTGTGTGCGCGTGTGGTGAGAACGTTTTTATTGCATCTCATACTTCTGGGGACATGTTTTTTCCCTTTCATTTGTTTTGAGATACTTTTAAAATTCCCTTTTGATTTCCTCTTTGACTCAGCAATTGTTCAAGAGTGTGTTGTTTAGTTCCCCTATTTGTGAATTTTCTCCTGTTCTTGCTGTTATTGATTTCTAGTTTCATTCTGTTGTGGTCAGAAAACGTACTTTGAATGATACAGAGCTTCCTAAATTTGTCAGGATTTGTTTTGTGACCTAGCGTGTGATCTGTCCTGGAGAATGTTTCATGTGTGCTTGAGAAGAATGTGTGTTCTTCTGCTGTTCTTTGGAAAGTTCTGTATATGTCTGTTAGGGCCATTTGGTTTATAGTGTTGTTCAAGTTGGCTGTTTCTTTACTGATCTTCTATCTGGGTGTTCTATCCAGTATTGTAAATAGAGTATCGAAGTCCCTTGTTATTATTGTATTGCTGTCAGTTTCTGCCTTTGGATCTATCTATATTTGTTTTATATATTTAGCCTATGAGTGTCTTTCAGCCTATGAGTGTCTTTAAATTTAAAGCGAGTCTATAGTAAACAGCATATCACTGGATCTTGGGTTTTTCTGCTTGTTTGTTTGTTTTTATTTTTAATCTGCTTTAATCTGTTCAGCCACTTTTGATTGGGGAGTTTAATTGACTTACATATAAAGTAATTGCTGATAGATGAAGACTAACTGTTGTCGTTTCGTTATCTCTTCTTCATTTTTGAAGGATAATTTTGCCACGTATAGTATTCTTGTTGGGCAGTTTTTTTCTTTCAGTACCTTGACTATATCACCTTACTCTCTCCTGTCCTGCAAGGTTTCGGCTGAGAAATCTGCTGATAGTCTTCTGGTGGTTCCCTTATCTGTGGCAAGTCACCTTTCTCATATTGCTTTCAAATTTCTCTCTCCACCCTTGACTTTTGACAATTTGATTATAATGTGTCTTGGTGTAGTCTCCTTTGGACTGATGCCGTTTGGGACGTTTTCCGCATCACGAATCTGGATGTCCATTTCCCTCCCAAGATTTGGAAAGTTTTAGCTATTATTTCTTTAAACAAGCTTGCCCCCTTTCTCTCTCCCTCCTCCTTCTGGGACTCCCAAATGCATCAGTTGGTTCTTTTGTACCAATAAGTCTCATGGGCTGTGTTTACTCTTCTCACTCTTCTTGTTTGTTTATTTTCTCCCCTGACTGGATAATTTCCATGGTTTCTCTTTGAATTCGCAGACCGTTTCTTCTGCCTGACTGAGACTGCTGCAGATGCCCTCTATTGCATTTTCCATTTCATTCGCTGAATTCTTTAGCTCCAGAATTTCTGTTCAGTTCTTTTTTTTTTTTTTTTTTGCGGTACGCGGGCCTCTCACCGCTGTGGCCTCTCCCGTTGCGGAGCACAGGCTCCGGACGCGCAGGCTCAGCGGCCATGGCTCACGGGCCCAGCCACTCCGCGGCATGTGAGATCTTCCCGGACCGGGGCACGAACCCACATCCCCTGCATCCGCAGGTGGACCCTCAACCACTGCACCACCAGGGAAGCCCCCAGTTCTTTTTTTCATGATTACTATTTCTTTCTTCAACTTCCCATTTTGCTCATGTTCTGTTTTCCTGACTTTTCTGAGTGTCTGGGTTCTCTTGTAGCTTGCTGAAGCTTCTTTAAAACAATTACTTTGAATTCTTTGTCAGGCAATTTATAGATCTCCACTTCTCTGTGGTTGGTTACTGGAAAATTATTGTGTTCTTTCGGTGGTGTCGTGTTCCTTTGATTTTTCATCTTACTGTAGCCTTGCATTGCTCTCTGCAGTGGTTATGTCTTCCAGACTCTATGGTCGGGCTTCCATGGGGGAAAGACCTTCACCCATGGGTGGGTGTGAGGGCACCAGCTGGGTGGGGTGCAGCAGCTCCAGCTAAAGGAGGTGCTGTGGTGGCTCTGGCTCCAGGGGAGTGCAGTAGCATAGACTTTGGGGAGCTCCGTCAGCTGAGCCACATTGGTGAAGGCTGCAGGGGTCCTCAGCGGCCACGGCTGGGAGTGTCTGCAGTGGTGGTGAAGGCTGCTGGCATCCTTCTGCTCCCCTTTTCTTCTACGAGGGGTAGTCGCAGCCAAGGCCACCCCTCTTGGTCTTGGGACTTAGGGCACAGACGTGCAAAGTGGCTGCAGAGGTCCAGGGCATGGGCACGTGGAAGCTGGCAGTGGCACCAGGGTCTGTATTCCAAACACTTTTGAGTGTGAATTTTCTTTTCCGTCTACCTATCCTGCAGAGAAATGCTCCTATAGGAAATTATTCACTTGACAGATGGAGAGATAGCCATGGCCTTTTCTCCTTAACAACTTAAAGCCCCGATTAGCAATGTGCCTTGGAGAAGAGTTTCATCCTCATCAACACAATATAGGCTGTGGATATGCACATTTTTGTGAGCGATGAACAAAGTTTCTAAAATAAAACTCTGAAATAAGTAAGCCATCATAAATACTAAGATTAATTTTATGAAGCTCCCTGGAGTTGTTACTCTCCTGGAATCTGCTGATGGTACCCAGAGTGAAGCCTTTCGTTCTGCTAACTTTCGGTTAAGAAAATCTTGTTATCCATTTATAATGCGCTTCACTTGAATAGGGTATGACTCAGGGCCTCCCAAACTCACACTTCCCACGTGGAGCTCAGCGTGACATTCAAAGTAGTTAACCATCAGCAGGCGCGAGTAGTAACCAAGCACACAGACACGGACCGGCATGCCGTGCCGGTGCGCACCAGCTAAGTGTCACTGCCGCTTAGTGTTAACCTCTCGCCTCACTTTTAGGCTCAAAAGGTAAAATGATTTCATAGATATCCAAAGGCCTTCACCCAGAAACTCCTATAACTGCAGTGGCGCACGTGAATTATGGTGTTGCATTTCTAGAAAGCTTTACCTAAGAGAAAGGATAAAGTAAGTGGCAAAGTCATAGGCATTTTTGTTACAAAAAATTATCTCACTGCAAAGTGGCTTCCTATAATAATGAGGTACATGGTGGAAAATTTTGTTGAAAGGAAGAGTAAAGTAGAGTTGGTGAAAATTACTTTTTATTCTATTTAAAACTCATTTTGTTTTGTTCAAATATATTTAAAACATTCGCAGGGAAAATAACTGGTCTCTTTGGTTAATAACTGGAAAATTAACCAAATTTTGGAAAATAACTGGTCTCTTAAGGTTAGCTGCCTTAAAGAAGTTGCAAGTAGAAGCAGTTTGGTAAGATGTGAGGCCCGTAACTTAATAAAGAAATCTTTCTCAATGCTAAAATAAGCAGGATTTGGTGGTGGGGGAGAGTGGAGTGTATGCTGGGAGAGGAGGTGAGACAGTGATTACAAAGCGGGGGATAAAATATCTTGCACACACCATCTGTGTGTTGTGTACAGCAAATGCTGGGATGAACCCTGAAAGCAACCCACAGATTTCCATGTGCATCATTACAGAGTCAGCCTAGTTTCATAGTGACTTCAAAGTAGGGGATCAAACGTGTGATCATAGCTGATTTGATGCCTCCCTGCCCCTCCTCAACTCAGCCCAATTCCAGGCCAGATGAGGTTGTGAGGGTGAGTGGACTTGGCAGAGGTCACGTGGCAGCTGTGATTGGCATTTTGGAGGCCGGAAGGAGCCCGTATTCAAGGGTGAGACAAAGCAAAATTTTGGAATTAATGATAATTATCCAGGACATATTTCCTCCCTTTGCGATGGACATTCCTCTTCAATTTTTTGATACTGACCATTTATGCTTGTGCAGCACAGGGTTAACTTAGCAGCTCTGGGGCTGTTCAAACCCTGCACCTTCCAAAGAAACTAGCTCCTGACCGGCTCCTGGGAGATGAGCTTCAATTCCTTGGAATAGGCTGCCTGATAAGACCGTTTCTGTGTACCTGAAGCTTTGGGCCCTGCCATATAGTTTATGCTAACAGTGTGATTTCTGGCGGGGTCCTTGGGCCATGCCATAGCTGTTTGAGCCCTGAAGTAGCTGGAGACTGAGAATGAAGTTCAGCCCTGTGGGCGTTCCATGCTTATGTGAGAAAACCCCAATAAGAACCCTGTACCCCAAGGCTGGGGGAGCTTCCCTAGTTGCCAGTGACCCACACGTGTTGTCACACATCTTTGCTGGGAAAAGTAAGTGGTATCTACACAACTTCATGGGGAGAGGACACCTGGACCTTGAGCCTGGTTTCTCCTGGATTCCATCCCCTCACTCCTTTTCCCTTTGCTGGTTGTCATCTGCATCCCTTCACTATAATAAACTGTAACTGTGAGTATAACAGCTTTTCTGAGTTCTCTACATCTTTCTAGTGAATCACTGGCAAACTTTCTATCCGAGGGTGGTCCTTCTGTTTCACTTGAGGGTGGCCTTAGGGACCCCTGACCACAATGTTGTTCTCGCACAAACCCAGACGATCTTCCTCCAAACAGCCCCAGGCTGTGAAATACGTTGCCCTCCACTCCCTTTTATCAAACTTGCACTCCTTCTAGCTGATCTCTGAGTCCTGAAAAATCCAAGATGGGCACCTTCCAGGCCCAGGGTCGCTCTTGGCCAAGCAGTCAGAGTGACCGTGGGTACTTCTGTGGTGGAGCCTCATCTCACTCCCGAGTATAATAGTGTGAGGCCGGGGCACTGTGTCCCCACGATGTCCACCCAATCTGTCAGGCAGACAGCTTCTACTTTGATTTTCTAGTTACACTGAAGTCTCACCTCCCCCCCTGAAATGGAGCCCAGCCCTAACCACCAGCGAATGGTTAAGGCCCAGACCATGTTCTTACTAGTTGGTTCCCCTCTGCCCTAGAGCTGGGCCCTCTCCTCCATGTCCCCAGGGGCCCCCAGGCCATCAGGGGACATGACCACCCTGATCCAGGTTCTGGCCTAGTCCGGTGCCTCCAGATCACTGCCGTGGCTGAAAGCAGCCCAGACTCCCTCCTCTAGAACATACTGAATCGGGGGCAGGACAGACTAAACCCCAAAAATATATTTTCCAGCCAACTGTCATCCTTACCTCGGCCTCCACCTGTAGAGGACAAAGCACTGTGTCCTTTGTTCCTGGAAGACTTGGAGTTCTTAGCAAGATGTGAGTGTCGTGTCCAGGCTCCATGCAGCTCACTTCCTCGGCCACCTCAGGCCGCCCCTCCCCTTCCAGCGGAGGCTCGACTCCCACTAATCATTCAGATCCCGATTGATGTATTAATAATTCCTTGGGGGAACCTTTCCCGTGCCCCAGTCTAGGTCAGGTGCCTTTGGTCTATGCTGTCATAAAATTATGATCTTTTCCTTCCAAGAGTTCACCTGTGTTTGTAATGACTGGATTAATGTCTCTCCCCTTGCAGACTGGGCTCCATGGATGTTACGTCCCATTCTGCTTACCATGTATCCCAGGACTTAGCAACGTGCCTGGGCTCAAGACATGGTTCTTGGACCACATATGAGGTCTCAATGTCACAATCACCTTGCACTTTAAAAAAAGTATGACAATGTTCTCTTCCAGATACGTAAACTCAGTCTTCAAGACCTTTTGCTCTTGTAACTTGGTCATCTGTTCGCAACCTTCAAAAAATTAGAGGAGTGATTGGTTGCCAAGGTAACCCATCTATAACTGGGAAAAAAGTAGCCCTGCAGGAAACAGATGTGCAGGCCTGTGTGGATGAGTCATCCTTCTCCACGCCTTTTCCCTCACCGTAGAAGGGAACAGAGCTAATTCTGGGGAGCTGCGTGGACAACTACACAGAGAACCAGTTCTCCTTGAAAAAGTGGCTGGGAAAATTCTGACACGTGCTCCAACATGGATAGACCTGGAGTGAAATAAGCCAGACAGAAAAGGACACACACTGTAGGAGTCCACTGATATGAGGTACCTGGAAGAGTCAAATGCATAGAAACAGAAGGTAGAATGGTGGTTGCCAGGGGCTGGCAGGGAAATGGGAGTTGTTGGTGTGTAGTTACAGTTTGGGAAGATGAGAAAGTTCCGGAGATGGATGGTGGCGACGGCTGCACAACAATGTAAATGTACTTCATGCCACCGAACTGCACACAAAAAGAGTTAAATTGGAAAATGTTGTCGTATATATTTACCACAATAAAACAAAAAAAGAGATGAATGAAGAGATCTTTCTAGTTAATCAGGAATTCAGAGGAAGCAATTGATGCTTTCTTGTTTAAATACTATAATCAAAGAAGTAGAAATTCTGTAAAGACACACAGTGGGAAAACATGGCCCATGAGCAACAGATAGGGGGTCTCCCTGTGACAGGTCGAGGACACCTTGGTCCCGTGCAGCAGTGGCTGAGGATTGAACGCACTCATGTTTATTTAATCCTGTCCCATAAAGTGTGAGGGAAGAGTCCCTGCTTCCTTTGGAGCGTCTCTGTCAGTGTTCTGTATGTCTCTAGGCTGTACATCGGGAAGACCAGTCGACATGGTGAGGAACGCTTTCCCAGATGCTGGAGAAGGGGAGTGGCACATGCACAGCACCTGCCCTGCACCTGCAGCCTCTTTGCTCTTCATTAATCCTCAGATACAGGAAGCACACCCGCGACCTAGCTCAGGAAGGTTATGAGAGAGAAGGAACTGCCTGGACGTTACATCTTCTAAGAGGCAGAGACAGATTTAAATCCACCTGATGCTCTCGAGGGCGGCCCCCTCTGAAAGGGGCAGCACGGGTCTGGCTTCAGCTTTCCAGACCGAAGTGTGCTACAACCCCCTGGGGTTCCCTCCCCCACCGTGATTACGTCCCAGACACTCCCTCCGTGAAGGATGTTGGCCCTTTCCTTGGTTGGTGATGTGGGATCTGTGTAATCCTGGAGATTTCCTGCAAGAGGAACTCAAATGCTAAGAGGTTGGGCTGAATATCCCCGGTAAAAAGGGTTCACCGGGAGAAGCTAGAAGGGAACCCCCCAAAACAAACACGTTCAAGCAAAAGGCAAAGTTCCCAGCATTGCACCAAGCCCTCCCTTCTCTCCACCTAGAGTTCTCGCCAGGCTGCCCGGCAATGCAGGTGGTGACGGTGCTCAAAGTGAGCTGCCCTTTGGCAGGACATAAGGTGTGGCATTTGGGAGAAGCGGGCTTCCTCCTTCACGCAGGGCCTACTTCAGAGCGCCTCTTCCGGCATCCAAACCCCAGGTGCAGTGATGTCCACCCTGACAAGTGGCATCATACAATCCCCTCTGATTCTGGAGCCAGACGCGTCATCACCTTCCTTAAGTTACTCTAAGATCCCCAAAGGGCCACGACTTCTGGCAGAGGGGACCTGATATAAAGCGCCAGAGCCTCTATTTCTCCACCATTGCTCTCCAGAAAAACCCGTGCAGATGTTGTTTTTTTCCAAGCGAAAGAAAGGAGCTGATTTGACTAGACCGGGGAGAAACGTTGTGAAAACAAGTCCGGGAACTTCCTGTACCGCAGAGACTGGATGCTGCCTCCTGGAGGCTGAAGGCTGTCGGGTGGCAGCAGCTACAGTTCACGTTGTCTCGGCATCAGCAGGGACAGAAAGCAGGCGAGGAAAGCGGACCAGAGCCCTGGGCCGGGCGGCCGGGTCAGCGTGGGTGGTGGCTGCAGAGCGGTGGGTCATCAGTGAAGGGCTGAGATGGTCAGGAGTCAGGGCTGGGGCAGGCATCCGGGGACCCGAGGCGGGGTGGGGCCGGAGGGTCTGCGGGACGAGGCAGCGTGCTCGTGGTGAGGTGGGAGGGACTTGGGATCACGCAGAACTGGAAAGCTCCTTCGTTGTAAAACATAGCAAACGTGATAGATGCTCAATGTCAAAAATCCTAACAACAGAGAGGCGTGAGCGTGAAACTGAAAGTCCCTGCCTTCCTTTTCCAGCAATTTCCCTCCTCTCCCCGGGGATGACCACTGTGTAAATACACCTCTCTGGTCTTTCTTCTAGGTATTTGGAAACACGTAGACTTCAGTCTTCCAAATCAGATGTCCTATGAAATGCTAGATTCCTTTATTAGTATTTTAATCAAGTTAAATCTGAATCCCAGCCCCCATCCTCCATCCCCGGGGCTTTCCCACTCCAGAGTGGCACAAAGATCCCAGGGTCCTGTGCCAGCCGAGGAGTTACCAGCTGCTGTGTGAGCCCACAGGGTCCCTTGAGGTCCGGTGCCTCTGCGGATTCTGTGCCTCGCTGGAGGCTGGGACACTGGCGTCTTTGACAAACAGATACCGGTTCCCTGGGTCCAGCCCCACAGGGCACATCAGGCTCTACCCTCACTGAGGTTTGCCATCCTGCGGGCAATATCAAGTTTCCCTCTGGGCCTAAACCCCTACCTCCTGCTGCTTTTTGGTTGGAGGGATATCTCTGTCTTGTTCTTGCCTCTGAGGAGGCATTTTCTCTCTCTCTCTCTTTTCTTACCTTCAAACCGCACCCTCGTATAATCTCTTCACTGAATGTGTTGACTTCTAAGGACCTCTGTTTTCTACCTGCAAAAATCACTACAGCGAGAAATTCCCAACCGTCTAAGCACCTTGAGGAAGGGAGTAAACTGCGAACAATGCACAAAATAATAGAACACACACACAAATATTCCAGGATTACATAAATGGGTCCCACTGTACACGAGAGTCTAAACCTCGCTTGTTTCACTGAAGAATAGACGAGACGTATTTCTTTGCCAGTGTATTTAGACCAACATCTCCTTTTTCAAACAACTGAGCAGAATAGTATTCCATGATTTACTTAGCTATTTCACGCTTAATGGAGATGTCAGTTTCCCTTAAGAAACCCCCCACACTATCAGTGCCATACTCGTACACACACCTTTAAGTGCACATGCACGTTATTTCTCCAGAAGAGAAACTTCGAAGTGGAATTACTGGATTTACTGGATCGGCGGCATATACTCTTTATAGTTAAATAAATATTGCCAACTCCTTAAACATACCGAGCCAGTTTATACTTCCACGGGTTCTGAGCACACCTGTTTCTATATCTCCTCACTAATCCTGAGCCTTATTAGTCGTTTTCTGTTTTTGAAATCCATTTTGTGGGTGAAGAATTGCATCTCGTTATGATTTTGTTTTGCATTTCCCTAATTACTAGAGAAGTGGAGCATCTTTTGAAGCTTACTGGCCACGTCTATTTCTTCTTCATGATCTTCTCCTAGCTTTAATCTATTAGTTAAAAAAATTCTTATTGATTCTAAAGAGAATGCACTTTTCTAATTCACGAAATTAAACCTTTGTCTTAACGTAAGTTACAGTTTTTTTAAATTCCAGTTTGTCATTTATCTGTCAGCTTTGTCTGTGGTTGTGATTCTGACTTAACTGGTAAAGGGTAGGAAAAGTCGGTAAACATTGCAAAACTGCATAAGGTAATTCCAATCAACCAGGGTTGAGAAACACCAGTGCAGAGAGTAAAACACACAGCGACAGGGAACCAGAGAAAGCTTCCAGGTGTAGCTGACTTAGTGAGCAGTCTTAAGTCACTGAGCTATAAACATGAGGTCACTTTTATACCAGCCCTATAGCCTCCCTAGTTTTGCCTTACTTTCCATTTCATTCACCATACGGAAGCAAAAGGGAACGACCAAGTTTCTCTCCAGCCGGACACCCTTCAGTGGCACCGCATTGCCCTTATAATAAAATCCAAACTTCTTCCCCTGACTCCGTAGGTCCTGCAGGATCGGCCCCTGTCTATTCAGCTTCATCCTAAGTCACCCCCCCTTTGCTCTCATCAGCCATTTCTTCCTGCTCACTCAGGGCCTTTGCACCTGCTGCACCCTCCCTTCCCGACTCCCGCCCACCTCTCACTTGCACGGCGAGTGCCTTCTCCTTCTCTCTCCTTCACAACCCTTCAAAGATGTCTAAGAAGACTACCCCACCCCCTTCTCCACTCTGTGACCTATTTATTTCCTTCACAGCCTACCACGACTTGTCATTATTTAACGCACTTGTTTATTTTGTTTGGGAAGCAAGTATTCCCCCCGACATGGGGACTCCATGGGGGTGGCCACCAGGCTATTCCACTGCCTGGCACATTTTGTGGCACGTAGAGGTCGCTCCATCGCTGTTTGTTGAGTGATGGAGTCACAGCACGGCCCCACCAGTGTTTCCTCCAACTCCAGCCCCTCCCCTTGGCATAGAACAACGGCTGAGGAGAAGAGGATGAGGGGCCCCTCCGGTCCCCAGGTGTAACTTGTGCTGACACTGTCCTCCCCTATGGACCGTGCCTCTTGGTCTCCCAGGTGACTGATGTGCTGGTGAATCTCGACAGCTGGTGGGTGCCAGGGCCTCTGCTCCTGCTTGGAAGTAGCGGAGCCGGGCTCTGACCCTCCCTGCCTGCCGCCCTTGACGCGGCAGCACCTGGACTCCTCTGTCTTGGACAAATAGCTCCTCTTCTGGCTCAACATGGCCTCCTTTCACCTTCTGCCCATCGAAATGTGGGGAGTGAAGGGAAGGTGAGAACGTTCCCCAGAGGCATTGTGTCTCCCTTCGGAAATGGACTTAAAGCCCCAATGGAAGGCAGGTATGGTCCCCCCTCAATTTTTCCATTTCCATCACCACATATCTAGGAAGACCCTAGGACAGTTCAAAGGATCCAGATGCCAGAGCTTCACTCTGGTCTTTTCAGAAGCTTTAGACCCAGCAAGGGGAGGGGCGGGGCTCGTGGTCTCAGAGGGAGACACCCCACGGTGCTGTATTATGGGCCCAGGGTCTGCTCGGCATTGGAGTGCTATCATCCTGTCACTTCAGGTAGTTTAACATGCCCGCCTTGACTGCAACAAGTTGTCACATCTCTTTACAGTGACAGCCTGCAGCCCGTCCGTCTGGAAAACAAGAATTTTACATCCAGGTGGATGCTGAGAAGATTGACCACCAAGTACTGCTGGCCACACCTGGCCCGGCGGGAGTTCTTGACTAGGAGACGGCATTGGCGGGCGATTCTACACGCCGCTTCCAGGGGACCACAGACAAGGTTGTGGGTACGATGACTGGGAATTTGTCCCTTGACCTGAGGCTTCTCCTGTTCAATCCTGGGTCTTCTGAGAAGGGCATACATATGAGAGAGCCAAGGTTTGCCCTTTGGGATGTAACCTCTGAAACTTAATCATTCCCCTTTTACTGAAGCCCAGTAGATTTCCTGGTATAACCCACAAGGCTCCCTAGTCCCCAGGGGACAAGATGTTGATTACCTGGAGAGGCCCTTGGGAATACGGCCTTTGTACAGTAGTGATTAGTATCGGTCACTTCAGCTTTTTTCCAATTCTAAACTGTCACACAGCCTTGGGGGAGCACAAAAGAAGTGTCACCAACACACCCTGTCCCTCCTACGCTCCTATACCACCACCTGCTTAAACCTCCCTTAGATTAGCTACTCTACAGCCCTTCACTGGGGCTCTGGAGAGGGTCCTGGCTCGACCTACATTTATCCTGTGCCCCACTGTGAATGATGGCATCACTCCCAGGCCCCTGCCCCCCAATTCCTGGGCTCCAGCGGGTCATGGAATTTATTGTTTTAAGCCTAGATTCAGTGCTCTGGCTTAAGGCTGAAAAAAATTTTTTTCATCCAAAATAAAAATAACTTTACGGAGCCTCCTAAAATGCATATCATTTCAATTGAATACCTATCTTATTGAATAAAGGGATTGAAGGAGAAATCTGGGAATGCTCATTAGCCACTAAAATGTCAAAGTTCTGCTTTCTGCGAGAAGCAATAACGAGGAAGCAGTTTTTCTGGGTTTCGTACAGAAATTAGATCTGGACTCTCCCAACACTAGGCTGACTGGTGATAGCCCTTTACTGCTTTCCCTGTTCTCTCTTTTTTTTACTTGTATTCTTATAGTTTTTGCTTTTTATATTTTTTACATCTTTATTGGAGTATAATTGCTTTACAATGGTGTGTTAGTTTCTGCTTTATACCAAAGTGAATCAGTTATACATATACATATATTCCCATATCTCTCCCCTCTTGTGTCTCCCTCCGTCCCACCCTCCCTATCCCACCCCTCCAGGCGGTCACAAAGCCCCAAGCTGATCTCCCTGTGCTATGCGGCTGCTTCCCACTAGCTCTCTACCTTACGTCTGGTAGTGTATATATGTCCATGCCTCTCTCTCGCTTTGTCACAGCTTACCCTTCCCCCTCCCCGTGTCCTCAAGTCCATTCTCTAGTAGGTCTGTGTCTTTATTCCTATCTTACCCCTAGGTTCTTCATGACATTTTTTTTTCTTAGATTCCATATATATGCGTTAACATGCGGTATTTGTCTTTCTCTTTCTGACTTACTTCACTTTCCCTGTTCTCTTGGCAATTACATCCACCCCCGTGGAGTCAGCTGTTAACTGACGATGACGGCTGTGATAACTCCAGTTCCTCAGCTTCAGCCCAAACCTTTCCAGATCTTCACGTAGATGTCCTGTGGAAACAACTGCTCAGCATGTCCAAGTGACCTCATCCCCTAAGCCTTTGGAATCGGCCACCATTACAGCTGCTGCCTGGGTTCAGACCCTCTACCCTGGCATCCTTAATATCTCTCTTACTGTACCCCCCCCATACGGCATTCTAGCCCCTCGATTCCGCAGCATGGTGGGTGTCTGTGTCCTCCCTGTTGTCTCCTCTTCTGCCAGGAGCCCCTCCAGGCTGCCCAGGACCCCCATGCCCCCACGTCTCTGCCCTGGGTCACAGTTCACTTGTCCGGGGTGGGCACACAAGGCAAGCTGGACCACCTGGACTCCTACTCCAGGATCCAAACTGGGTCACAGAAAGATGATTTCTGGTGGAGGGAGGTGTAAGGATGAAACTCTAGAGAATTTCGCTGCCATGAGGAGGAAATAAAGCCAACACACAGAGTCAGGAGGTGGAAAATCATCTTAGGGATAGTTGTATTTTTGAGGTTCAGATACATCCTCGCCCTTCCTTGGTGTTTGTAGGTTTGTGTGTTTGCTTGCTTTGGGGAGGAGAGTTTGTTGTTACAACAAAAAGAGGAGAGAAATGTCTTATTTGTCCCCCGTCTGCCCCCTGCCCCCACACCTAACACAGAGCCTGGCACGTATTAAGTACTTGAGTAGCATTCTCAACTGCTTGTCTCTCCCTCTAGGATAAATCTTTGAAGACCTAAAGCCATGTCCTATTTGTACGCCCTGCACCAAGCACACTGCTTGATACATAGACAACGCTCAAGAATGTTTACTGCCCTTGTCTTAAGGGCAGGAAGAAACAGCTGATGTAGAGTAGCGGGGGGCCGTGATAGAAAAGAGGGTTGACCTGGAGCAGTATTTGATGGTAGAATCAACCCACCCCAATGGGACAACATGGGTGGTCCGAACAGAGAAAAATCAGCAGATCTTCTGGTTTCTGGCTGCCTGGCTTTGGTAGCTGTGTGGATGGTAGCACCCTGCAGTGTGTAGAGAACACAGGGGAGAAGCATGTTTCTTCTTCTTCTCTCAAGGTCGCCTGTGCTTCTCTTTGAGCCCAAGGAATTTTCCAACACTTCCCACTGTGCCCCAGGGACGTAACTGCAGCCATCCTCGTGACAAACACCCATGAATATCTGCTGTTTACAACACAAGTAGCTATTTTTGGATTCCTGTTGGTTAAAAAATATAGCCCTCACATTCCAAATTATCAAAATTATAAAAATGAATAAAGTCTTCTTATTTAACTAAAATTTTTACTGGGAAATAATGGTTTTTAATGTGAAAGTTCAAAATTTTATCAAATGAATAAGTTCAATTAATTTCATGCACTTGAGATGCAGACTCAGTCCCTGAGAGACGGGGCTAGAGATGGGACTGCAGGCACGTGAGGGTGTGGACAAGTTCCTGCCACCGCATGGCTATGATTGAAACCCACAATTTTCCTGCTTTTAGAGAATAACGAATCTCCCTGGGTGTGTTTTCTATCCTTGTTTCCATCTGTCATTTGGGGTTCTTTGGAGATAAGTCAAGCTACCGTCTCATATGGACAGTATCAATGCTAAACTGAAAAACAATCATAGGCTGAAAGGAAATTAAGACTGTGTCAAGGTGTGTGTGTGTGCGTGCGTGCCTCTGTGTGGTGAGAAAGAAAGAGTGGACCAAGGAGAGACATCCTAAAGAGAAACTTCCATTTCCCAGCCACTTGTGGAAATCTACTTCAGGTCACCTGGGACCAGTTGTGAGTTATGGCCTTGGGCAAAATTCCTGTGTGCAGTCAACACATGAATGGGTGGCACCTTGAGATGGGCTGGCCTTAGCTGAATCAACGTCTGATATGGCAATCTCTCCTCAGACCAAATTCCCACTGAGGTTCCTAGGTGGGACCTGACCGAAGGAATGGATGGATCCTTGAACTTCTCAGTCCTCTCGTGTGTTCATTAAATGTTCATTTAGTTAAAGAAAAGACAATATTCTCACAGAGTAGCTCTTTGCATTATGATGAAAGTCTTGGTTTGTAGGTGTTTTCATATAAATACGAAATGGCTATGACTTTTTATTCCTGAAATGCATATTTAACATGCAAGCTACAAAAGTTAGAAAGAATATTAAAGTCATATTTGGGGGGGTTAATGCCATGCTTTGCTAAGGTTAAAGAGTAACTCTTTCCTTCCCTCCAATTTTGAGGCAATTTTTAAAACCCTCTATGGCATGTAGCTAAACTCAAGCTGCCCCTCTGGAGACCCAGAGGCTAGAAACCAGATTATTTTTACCTTAGAGAAATGAACAATCACATAGGTGCACAAGGAGCTTTGTATAAGGATGGTCTTTGCAGCATTTATTTACAGTAGCTAAAAACAAACAGCAACCTGAAAGCCACATAATTGTGGCTTTAGGGGAATGGCTAAGTAAACTTTGACTTATCTATGCCATAGAACACAACAAAACAGTTAAGAAGAACGAGGTGGAGCTCAGGCACTTATTAATAAGGACCCACCTCTAAGACATAGCAATAATAATAAAATAATAATAATAAAAAACCCATACTGAACTCTTTTACACTATTGGTGGGAATGTAACTGATTCCTCCTTGTGCACCTATGTGATAAGGAAAACAGTATGGAGGTTCCTCAAAATATTAAGATCTACCATGCAATCCCTCAACTCCACCTCCGGGTATACCCTCCAAAAAACGAAAGCAGGGTGTTGATGAGATGTGTGCATGACCATGTTTATCACAGCATTATTCACAATGCCCAAGATATGGAAACAACCCAAATACCCATCATCGGATGAATGAATGAAAATGAGGTGGGTTATATATACAATGGAATATTATTCAACCATGAGAAAGGAGGATATCCTTATGACAGCATGCATGGGCCTTGAGCGTATTATACAAAGAGAAGTAAGCCAGATGGAGAAAGACAAGGAGTGGATGATATCACTTATATGTGGAATCTAAAACAGTTAAACCTGTAAAGAACCGAGAGTAAAATGCTGGATACCAGGAGATGGTGGGGAGAGGAATTAGAGTGATGCTGTTTAAGGTCACAAACTTATAACGAGCAGTAGATAAAACATAGAGATCTAATGCACAGTATAATAAACATAGTACTCTTGTACTATAATTATGTAATGTGATAAATACCCCTATATCAGCCACCATACTACAATATATAAATGTATCAAAGTAACACTGTACACCTTAACCTTACACAATGTTACATGTCAAATTTATTCAATAGTAAAATATTAAAATAATGCATACTATTTACATTAAAAACACACTTACACACGTAAAACAATACTTTATAGTTTCTACGTAGAAGAAGGTCTGTAAAGGAAACTTGATAAACTGATAAAAGACTCCCTTGGAAAGGGCAGGGGCAGAATTGGGATTGAGAATGGTGGTGACGGGGAGCTTAGCCTTTTATGCGATGTTTTCGTTTTTCACAAAGAAACTGTATCCATATATTATTTATATAGTTCAAATTTAAGCCCTTGTAAACAATCACAGTATTACGAGGTTAAAACATTTATTTCCTGCTTTGGTCTATTTAGCCAACCCTTAATATTGTCCTGAAACTCAGCGAATCTTCTCCCTGAGGCTTATTTACTCCAGAGGTTCTGTTCTAGCAGAGCAATGGGAGAGGAAGGGTAAGCAAACTAGAATCTGAACTAACTCTCCACGTGGAATAAAACAGTTCAGGAGGGTTTCCCTGGTGGCGCAGTGGTTGAGAGTCCGCCTGCCGATGCAGGGGACGCGGGTTCGTGCCCCGGGAGGATCCCACATGCCGTGGAGCGGCTGGGCCCGTGAGCCATGGCCGCTGAGCCTGCGCGTCCGGAGCCTGTGCTCCGCAACGGGAGAGGCCACAACAGTGAGAGGCCCTCGTACCGCAAAAAAAAAAAAAAGAAAAAAAAGCAGTTCAGGAGAAGCCAAGTCATCTTCAAGGCTGGGTCTTCCCTCCCACAAGACTTCCATAAGGTGACACGGGAGACAGCTTCTTCGTAGCAGGTAAACATTTCAAGTTCTGATCTTTTGTATATTTCAAATCTCCAGACGGAGGAACAATTGGCCACATTACAGCAGAATGGAAAATGCAGAGACATCCTCCTGGATGTGGGAAGCAAAGGAGGGAATGGAAGTGAGCTTTGCAGCACCGGGTGCCAAGCTGGGGGAACACCCTCAAACACCTCGGGCCCCAGAACAAGGTGCCGCTGTGTAAGCTTTCATTCCTCACCAAGAAGAGGGGGCCCCAAACCAAGGCCCCTTCTTTATGAGAAATCTGACCCCTTAAAGGTAACCCTATGTGACTTTTAAAGTAAACAGATCCGTTGGAAAAAGTTTCTCTGCTGAATTTGCGACTTTTCACCTTGTTTTCATCAGAGCTTGTCAGGAGAGTTCAAGAAATGCCGAGAAGGCAATAGAATTGAATTTTCTGTGACAAGCACGGAGGACAATACCTGTCTCAAAACCTTGAGTGACAGTAGGTGATGATATGGTGGAAGACAGGGCATTGCTGTTAGCCAGGCCACTGTACAGATGTGAAGGCTGACCTGGCTGGAGCAGGGCGTGCTTCGAGGAGAGGCAGAGGCAGCCATTGGTAGCCCTCCCCTCACTGCTTCAAGCTCTTCTCCATTTGGCTGAAGTGACTTCTGGGGGATTTTGAGGGCCCTTCCTTTTCGCGCTTCATTTTTCTCTATTTTCCCGTTTGGGAGCCATACATTAAAGACTAGGACATTCAAAAACAACTCCGTATCTGGCGAAAAAAAAAAAGAAAGAGAAAAGAAAAGAAAACAAACAAAACTCAAGACAAATAATGAGAACAAAAACAACAAGTAAAAAACAAAGAAAGCAAAAAACAAGAAAACAACCAACCAAAAAAAGGCCCCAAACCAAAACAAATAATAAAACAAAACTAACAACAACAAAAAAAGAAAAACAAAAAATAAATGAAAAATAGCAAAGAGAACAGGAAGCAAACACACAAAAATGACAAAAAAAGAAGATAAAAATGAAACAAAACATCAAAGAAACCAAAACAAAAGATAACAGCAAAAAAGAAAATACAAAACAAAGAAACAAGCTAAAAAGAACACATAATAAAATAAAAATAGAAAAATAAAAATATATTTAAAACTAAAACAACAAAACAAAACAAAACACAACAACAACAAAAATTCCCTGGGGCCTCCACTATCAGTGTCCTTGACCCCATGGTGAGCTACAGCTAACCACCACCTCCCCAAGAGGCCCTCCAAGGCCTCGACGTAGGTCTCTGGACCCTCTGTGTCAGCCCCACTTCTGTGTGCGTTCCTCCCACCATCGTCTGCTCCTGAAGCCGTCCCGGAGCGCACGTGCCTGAGCAGGCGGCAGGGGCGCAGGCATCGATGGGCATGGCTGCCGGGGCTGGAGCAGCTGGAGGAGGCTTTCATGGGGGCTGCTCATGGGCCTACCTGGGCTTGTGCAGAGGGAGCTTTGGTGGGGACAGTGCTCAGGCCCCCTGGGGCCTAGGTGGACAGGAGAGGCTTTGGCTTGAGGGGCAGGTGAGTCCGCTCAGGCATGCATCCTTGCTATTGCCCATGGGGGCCAGGGCTAGTGGGTTGGGAAGGGCATCACAATGGCGGCCACCACTCAACCATGGCGCCTTGCTTCTATGGTGGCCCGGGCTTCCTCCACATACCTTCCTGGCTGTGGAGCTCCTCACTCCCGTTCTCTCAGGCTGTCTCTTCACCACCAGCAGCTGACCCCTCCCTGTGTCCACTCTCCAAACCCCACTTTCCAGAACCCAGCCCTCCTTCACACCAAGAGACACAAGAATCAGGCTGGGTGCACAGGGCTGCAGCAGGGACCATGCACATAGGTCTTATTCTGTCCTGCCTTCCACAGCCAGTTGCTGCATTCCCCTCTGATCCCCCAAAGGTATCTCTCTGTCCCAGCTGATACTTGCACCATGAGGGGGCTTTTCTGAATGTGGAAACCTTTCCTCTCCTTCAGCTCCTCCCCAGAGGTGCTGGTTCCATCCCATTTCCCCTTTTCTTTTTTTTCTTTCTTTCTCCTACCTAGTTGCACAGGGATTTTTCTTGTCCTTTTAGGTGTCAGAGGTCTTCTGCTAGTGTTCAGTACGTGCTCTGTGAGAATTGTTCCATTTGTAGATATATTCTTGATGTACGTGTGAGGAGAGGCAAACTGCATGTCCTCCTATTCTGCTATCTTGACTCCATACATGAAGCATTAGCTGTAAATCCTCATTCCAAGTTTTGATCAAGACGTAGCAATGAGATTTTGGACCACATATTGCAACATGTGCAATCATTAAAGGTACTAAGATCAGCTCATTTTGAATTTAATAAATCTTTTAATAGTTCAATGCCAGAGTTTTTCTACATGCAATGCCCACCCAATGTTACTCAGCAAGCAGAAGGCAAAGCCAGGATTCGAACTCAGGACCTCTGATTCTCCCCCTCGGGATTTTGCCATCAGCCTTTCCATGAAATATGTGACAGCAAAGATTTAGAGGCTAGGAAGTCCAAGAGCAGAGTGCCAGCATGGTCAGGTTCTGGTGAGAGCCCTCTTCCGGTTGCCGACCACTGACCTGGTGGAAAGAGTCGTGTCTACTTTTTGTATCAGGGTAATGTGAGCCTTGTAAAATGAATTTGGAAGACTTCCCTCTTTTTCTATTTTTTGAAGAGTTCTAAAACAATTGATATTAATTCTTCTTCAAATGTTTGGTAGAATTCACCTGTGAAACTGTTCCTGGACATTTGTTTGTTGGGAGGTTTTTGATTACTGACTCAATTTTCTTACTATTAATAGGTCTGTTCAGATTTTCTATTTCATCATGATTCAGTCTTGGTAGGTTCTATGTTTCTAGGAATTTATCCATTTCTTCTAGGTTGTCCACTTTGTCAGGATATGATTGTTAATAGTAGTCTCATGATTCTTTATATTTCCATAGTATCCGTTGTAACATCTCTTTTGTTTTGGACTTTGAGTCCTCTCTCTTTTTTTCTTGATAAGTCTAGCTAAAGTTTTGTAAATTTTGTTTATCTTTTCAAAGAACCAGCTCTTAGTTTTATTGATCTTTTATGTTTCTAGTCTCTATTTCATTTATTTCTGCTCTAAATAATTTTTGTTATTTCCTATTTTGTACTAACTTTGGGTTTCTGTATTTGAGACTTTTTTTGTTTCTTGAGGTAAACATTTACTGCTGTGAATTTCCCTCTTAGAACTGCTTTTGCTTCATTCTGTATATTTTGGTATGTCACATCTCTATTTTCATTTGTTTCAATGTATTTTTTAATTTCTATTTTGATTTCTTCTTTGAACCATTGGTTATTCAGTGGCGTGCTGTTTAATCTCCACATATTTATAAATTTTCCAGTTTTCTTCTTGTAATTGACTTCTAGTTTCATACTGTTGTGGTTGGAAAAGATGCCTGATAGATTTCAATCCTCCAGTTTAAATTTATTAAGACTTGTTTTGTGGCCTAACGTATGGTCTATCTTGGAAAGTGTTGCATGTGTATCTGAGAAGAATGTTTATTCTGTTGCTTTTGGATGGAATGTTCTGTAAATATCTGTTAAGTCCACCTTGTCTAACGTATCATTTAAGGCCAAAGTTTCTTTGTTGATTTTCTGTCTGGATGATTTATCCATTGGTGTAAGTGGGGTACTAAAGTCCCCTACTATATTGCTGTATATCTCTCCCTTTAGGTCTATTAATATTTGCTTTTTATATTTAGGTGCTCCTCTGTTGGTTGCAAAATATTTATAAATGTCATATCCTTTTGCTGGATTGACCCCTTTACAACAAGTAATGCCCTTCTTTGTCTCTTATGACGGTTTTTATTTTAAAGTCATTTTGTCTGGTATAAGTATAGCTGCTCCAGCTTTCTTTTGGTTTCCATTTGCATGGAATAACTTTTTTCATCATTTCCCTTTCAGTCTTTGTGTGTCCTTTCATCTAAATGGGTTTCTTATAGGCAGCATATAGGTGGGTTTTGGGCTATTCTTTCATATGTATTCTTGTTACTAATTAGCATCCTTTCTTTGCAGCTTAATGAAGGATCTTTAACATTTCTTGTAAGACCAGTTTAGTGGTGATGAACTCCTTTAGCTTTTGCTTGTCTGGAAAACTATTTATCTATTCTTCATTTCTGAATGATAACTTTGCTGAGTAGAGTATTCTTTAATGGAATGTTTTCCTTTAGCACTTTGAATATTTCATGCTACTCCCTTCTAACCTGCAAAGTTTTTACTGAAAAATATGCTTATAGCCTGGCTGCTTTTAATCCTCTTTTTTTTTCCTTGAATTTTGAAATTTTCATTATAATGTGTCTTGGTGTGGATATCCTTGGATTCCTCTTATTTGGAGCTCTGTGGGCTTTCTGGATCTGGATGTCCATTTCCTTTCCCAGCTTAGGGAATATTTTCATCCATTTTTTCTTCAAATAAGATTTCTTCCCCTTTCTCTATCTCTTCTTTTTATGGGAGCCCTGTGACGTGAATGTTAATCCATTTGATGTAGTTGCATAAATCCCTTTAGCTATCTTCACGTTTTTCATTTTTTTTCTTTTTGCTGCTCTGAGTGAGTTCCACTGCCTCGTCTTCAAGCTGACTGATCCTTTCTTCTGCTTCATCTAGTCTGTTGTTGAATCCCTCTAGTGTATTTTTCAGGTAAGTTATTGTATTCTTCAGCTCTGTGACTTCTATTAGATAGATATTTTTAAATATTTTTAAAATATTAATTTAATTTAATTAATTAATTTAATTAATTTAAAAATATTAAAATATTTTTAAAATAAGATATTTTAATATTTTTAAAATATTTTCCATACCTTTTTTGAAGTTCTTACTGTGTTCATCCATTCTTCTCCTCAGTTCAGTGAACAACATCTTTATGTCTGTTACTTTGAACTCTATCAGGTAAATTACTTATTTCCATTTCATTAAGGTTTTTTTCTGAGGTTTTATCTTATTCTTTCATTTGGAACATATTCCTCTATTTCTTCACTTTGTTTGACTCTCTGTGCTGGTTTCTATACAATAGATGAAACAGTTACTTCTCCTAGATGTGAAAGTGTGGCACCATGTAAGAGATGAACCTTGTTGTTCAACCCTGCCCCAGCTCTTGGTTGTCTCTCAAACCTTTGTGTTTTTCCAACCAGCCTATTATATTTTTAATAGCTCCCAGTAGTTGAGGATGTGCTAAACCTGTCAGTGTCCTAAACGGGAGGACCTCAGCACCTAGATTCAGGCTGACTAGAAAGCATCAGCTTTTAAAGGTATGTAAGTATATACAGTCTTGTGGGACCACAGGCTTAAGCCCTATTGGCCACTGGAGCCAGGCAATCTGCCTTGGGCAGCAGTTACAGAAACTGGGGCTCTAGATGAGTATATAATCTCTTTTCTGGGTAATACTGGTGAGCTGGGGCAAGGCAGAGAGATGGAACCAAAAGAGCATCCACAGACTATGTTCCTGGAGAGCAGCTCCATATGTCCCTAAATGTGTGCCAAATCTGAAGCCTGCCCCTCCAGCTGAAGCTCCAAGATAAGCAAAGAGACCTCCTTCACAGAAAAACTGTGTAGTATGCTTCATTCCACTGTCTGTGCAGTACTCTGGGGGCATATCCTGCCAAGAACTGTCTCTTCAATTGCCACAGTCTTGTGGGACCCCAAGGAATGCAAGCCCCACCTAACCACTAGAGCCAGGTGATCAAGGGGTGTCATTTGGGCTGCAGCTACAAACACTGGGGCACCAGACACATAAAAACCAGGGCACTAGACACATAGAAAGCTTCTGCCCCATCCCCCAGAAGACAGTGGTGCTCTGGAGTGTGGCAGAGAATGAGTGCAAAGATAACACCCACCCCCCAAGGTTTCTGGAAAGGATTTCAATAAGCCCCTAAATGTGTGTTTAATTATAATCCTGCCCCTCAGGCCACAGTTATGGTGATCAGCTAATAGACCTCCTTCAAAGAAAGACCCAGCTCCTGGGTCTGCTGCCTCTTGCTGTGCCCTGGGGATGATAGTTGTTTAAGAACTCTTTCTCCAGTGGTTACAGCCCTGGTGACCCATTAGTATAAACCCTGCTATCCACTAGAGCTAGATGTACAGGTGTCCCCTGACAGCAGTCATAAAATCAGGGCACCAGACAAGGGTATGAGTGCCTTTCAGGTGACACCAGTTATTAAAGTTCCATGGGACCAGGAACGCAAGCACCCCCAGCCTCCAGAGCCAGGAAATAAAGTGGTGTCCCCTAGGACACAGCCACAAGAATTGGGGCACCAGATAATACAATAATAAACTATCAGAAAGAGAAATTAAGGAAACAATTCCATCTATAATTGCATCAAAAATAATTAAATATGTAGGAATAAATTTAATAACTACATGACATTAACAAAAGAGACCGAAGAAGACACAAATAAATGGAAAGATATTCCATGATCGTGGGTTGGAAAATTAATATTGTTAAAATGTTCATGCTACCCAAAGCAATATACAGATTAAATGCAATCTTTTTTTTTTTTTTTTGCAGTACACGGGCCTCTCACTGTTGTGGCCTCTCCCATTGCGGAGCACAGGCTCTGGACGCACAGGCTCAGCAGCCATGGCTCACGGGCCCAGCCACTCTGTGGCATGTGGGATCTTCCCGGACCGGGGTACGAACCCGTGTCCCCTGCATTGGCAGGCAGACTCTCAACAACTGCGCCACCAGGGAAGCCCTAAATGCAATCTTTATCAAAATTTCAATGGCATTTTTCATGGAAATATAACCAAAAAACCCTAAAATTGTATGAAACCATAAAAGACCACTAATAGCAAAAGCAATCTTGAGAAAGAAGAACAAAGCTGGAGGTATCATACTCCCTGATTTCAAACTATATCACAAAGCTATAGTAATTAAAACAGTATGGTATTGACATAAAAACAGACACATAGATCAAGGGAAAAAGGTAGAGAGGCCAGAAATTAACACACACTTAAATGGTCAATTAATCTATGACAAAGGAGTCAAGAATATATAACAGGGAAAAGACAGCCTCTTCAATAAATGGTGCTGGGAAAACCGAACAACTACACGTGAAAGAATCACACTGGACCACTTTCTCTCACCCTATATAAAAATAAACTCAAAATGGATTAAAGACTTAAACATATGACCTGAAACCATTAAACTCCTAGAAGAAAACATAGGCAGTATGCTCTTTGACATCAGTCTTAGCAATATTTTTTGGATATGTCTCCTTAGGCAAGGGAAACAGAAGCAAAAATAAACAAATGGGACTACATCAAACTGAAAAGCTTTTGCACAATTAAGTATTGGGAAAATGAAAAGGCCATCTAATGAAAGGGAGAAGATATTTGCAAATCATATTCCTCATAAAGGGTTAATATTCAAAATACACATCAATACATACAAATAAACATCATAAAAACAAACAACCCCATTAAAAAATGGGCAGAGGACCTGATAAGTCACTTTTCCAAAGAAGATGTATGAATGGTGAACAGACACGTGAAAAGATGCTCAACATCACTAATCATCAGGGGAATGCAAATCAAAACTACAATGAGATATCACCTCACACCTGTTGGAATGGTTATCAGCAAAAAGACAACAAATAACAGGTGTTGGTTAGGATGCGGAGAAAAGGAATACTTGTGCAGTGTTGGTGGGAATGTAAATTGGTGCAGCCACTGTGGAAAGCAGTATGGAGTTTCCCCAAAAAAGTTAAAAATAGAACTACCATATGATGCAACAATTCCACTTCTGGGTATTTTTCTGAAGAAAAAAGACCACTAATTCAAAAAGATATATACACCCCAATGTTCATTGCAACATTATTCACAATAGCCAAGACATGGAAGCAATCTAAGTGCCCATCAATAGATGAATGGATAAAGAAGATATATATATATCTTCTAGTTACAAAATTTCTAGTTACAAAATAAATGAGTCACAGGGATGACGTGTACAGCATGGGGAATATAGTCAATTGTATAACATTTTATGGTGACAGGTGATTACTAGACTTATCATGGTGATCATTTTGTAATTTATAGAAATATTGAATCACTATGTTGTACACCTGGAACTAATGAAATATTGTAGGTCAATTATACTTCAATTTTAAAAAACTGACAAAGTCACCTAAAGCAAGGAAAGTTTGAGAAACTGTCACAGCCAAAAGGAGGCCAAGGGGACATGACTACTAAATGCAATGTGGTGTCCTGGACGGGGTCCTGGAACAGAAGAGGGGCATTAGTCAAAACTAAGGAAATCTGAATAAAGCATGGAGTGAGGATTAAGGGTACAGGAGAGAGGTAAGAAATCTGAAGGGGACGACTGGCCCCTGCAACCCAGGGACAGGTGTTCAGTCTTTATTCTTCAGTTTTCCTGCTAGTGAAGTGGACGTAGTACTACCTACTTCAAAGGATTGTTGTAAGGACTAAATAACATGAAAGTGCCGTGTACTCCACGAATATTAGTTTCTCTCCTCTCAGAATCTTGTTCAGTTAGTCCTTCTTTGTACCTCTCAGGCCTGATTTATTCGTATCAGAGTTTGGGATCAAGTCTTCATTTCATTCATTCATTCAGCATATTTGAGTGCTTACTGTTAGTTACTAGCCCTGTGCTCGGCTGTGGAGGTACAGGGGCAAGCGTCTGGAGGGCGTACAGACCCAAGTGGGATGTGCACTGCGCTGTAGGGGGGAACAGGGGGCTGGGGGAACACCTGCACAGACCTCCACGTCTCGGACCCCACAGGACGGGAGGAGTGCGCAGGCCAGGTGAGGGAGGCCAGCACAGCCAGAGTGGGAAGATGCTGGATCCGGTGGAGGTGCAGAGGGAGGGGTCCGCTTCAGGCAGGGCCTCCGTGAGGCTTTTCAGGGAGGTCAGCCCCACGGTCCCCAGTTCAGCGGTGGTGTGGCCACACTGAGACAGCTCAGTGCACGTGGAGTCTGGGCTCTGTCCACAGGCCCTGGGGAGATGCTGCGGGTTTCTCAGCAGAACGTGTGTGATCATATTGGTGTGTGGTGGATGCAGTGTGAGGACTTGGTCACGCAGGCTGCGGCGGGGGCGAGCAGTCAGGACGCTACTGTAATGACCTCGGCGCGCTTCCACGTGACCTGCCCTGGGTGACAGCATGGAGGTGGCACAGAGGCAGACTGGACAGATGTGCGGAGGAGAGAAACACCAGCGGTTGTGATGGATTAGATGGGACAGACGAACACCGGGGAAGTGACCTGGGCCGCCAGGGTGGCCATGGATGAAAGAATGGATAAGGAATTGTGTCATATATTTATAAAACAATGGGATATTACTCAACCATAAAAAAAATGAAATCTTACCTTTTGCAACAACGTGGGTGGACCTTGAAGGCATTATGCTAAGTGAAATAGGTCGGACAAAGACAAATTACATACGACCTTTTATATGTGGAATATATATACATGTATATGTATGTGTGTATATATATGTGTGTGTATACATATATGTGTATATATATATATATTTATATATATATACATGAAAACCAAACTCATAGATACAGAGAACAGATGAACAGATTGGTGGTTACGAGAAGCAGGGAGTAGGGGATGGGAAAATGGATAAGCTTTTGTTTTTTTTACTTTAAATAAATTGCATCTTAAAAGGGGGGAGGGGACATTATCGACCACTTACTCTCATGGTTTTCACTGCAAATCTTGCAATTTTGGGTCCAGTTAGATAGATGAGAGAGAGAGAGCTAGAGATAGAGACATTAATGCACACACATATATATTTACCAAAGAGAGACAGAGAGATTGATTTATTATAAGGAACTGAGTCATGCGAGTAGGGGGGCTGAGAAGTCCCAGGCTCTGCCATCTGCAGGCTAGAGACCAGGAGAGCTGGTGGTGTGATTCAGCCCGAGCCCAAAGGCTTTAGAACCAGGGGATTTACCACACTATAATCCCAGTTTGAGGGCAGGAAAAAATGAGATGAGATGCCTTAGCTTGAGCAGTGAGGAGAAAAGGGGTGAATGCCTCCTTCCTCCACCTTTTGTTCCGTTCAGGCCCTCAACGGATTAGATGGTGCCCACTTGCACTGGGGAGGGCTGTCTGCTTTACTGAGTGCACAGATTCAAATGCTCATCACATCCAGAAATACCCTCACAGACACACCCAGAAATAACGTTTGATCTGGGCACCCCATGGCCAGTCAAGTTGACGCATACAATTAGCTACTGCAGTATAAGTATATATGTATATGTGTAAATATATATATATATACCTATCTCTACCTACATGTACACACACAATATGAATACATGTACTGGGTCTCAAAGTAAAACTTATTTCTTACTGTGGATCGAGTTAAAAAACAGAAAGCCGAGGAAATCCTGACATAGCCCCAGACAAGAGGGGCCAGGTTTTTCTGTAGCTCGCATGACACCAAGTCCACAGCCTGGACTAGGTAGCACCCTCTTGTGTCCCTTGGGGAGGGAATAAAGAAGAAAAGAAAGGTCACGGAAAGGGTTTACACTGGGTCAGTGGATGGTGGTAAGATACATTTCACGTTTTAAAAGATCACTTTGGTTGCTATGTAGAGAACAAATAGAAGGAAGGCAAAAATAGAAACAAATTATTCTTCAGTATTTATGCAACACCTGCCCTGTGCCAGGAGATGGAATAAAGAAGAAAAAGTTGCTGCCCCCCGTGAAGCTCCATTTTAAGAGGAGAGCCAGACAATGAGCAAAGCAATGTACATATCTATCAGAGAAGGTGTGTTAGGGAGCATTCTAAGACAGCCTTGTGACAACTCTCCCCTTCTGTTATAGGTCTTTTGAGAGTGGACAGAATCTAGGACTTCCTTCTAACCAGTAGAATTTGGCAAGGTAAGGGGCTGTCACTTCTGTGATTACATTCTATTATATAAGACTGTGTTTTTGCTGATTGGAGGGACAGGCCCTCTTGCTGGACTTGAAGAAGCAAAGAGATGTGTTTCAAACCACCTGTGGAGTGAGCTGTGTGGCAGAGAACTGCAGGCAGCCTCTAGGAGCTGAGGACGGTCTCCACTTAAGAGCCAGAAGAAGGCCCCCTCCGCCTCAAATCATACAGGTCCAAGGAAATGAATTCTACCAACACCCCAAGTGAGTTTGGAAGAAGACTCTTCCCTAGTCGAGCCTTCAAATGAGAATGCAGTCTGGTCAACATCTCCATTTCTGCCTTGAGTGAGGCCCTGAGCTGAGGACCCAGTTAAGTGTGCCCTGACTCCTGGCATACAGAAATTGTGAGACGCTACACGTCTGCTGTTCAAAGCTACGAAGCTTGTAGTCATTTGTTAGGAAGTAACTGTTAAAAACAGGACAGTAGGCCCCAAATGGAGTCGCTTATGCTAAGCCCCATGTCACCAAACCAAAACAACAGAATTACAACTTCTGCTCTCCCTGAAATGGAATCTTAAACCAGTCCGTCAGGAATCACGTGGTCAGCACTAGTGAGGTCATCTGTCCGATAGACCCCTGCCCTCCCCTGAAGGAAAGCCACCTTGCAATAACCGACCTCATTTTTACTTAGAATAACCTCCTTGTTCCCGCTCCCTTCTGCCTATGAAAGTCTTTTACTTCGTACGGCTCCTCGGAGCTCCTTTCTATCTGCCTGGTTGGATGCTGTCCGACTCGCAAATTGTTGAATAAAGCCAATAAGAGCTCTAAAACTTACTCCGTTGAATTTTGTTTTTTAACACCACAGAAAACTAAACCTGAAGGCCCTCATCCAGGGCACACTGATGTTTAAAGGCCAGGAAGACCAACAAAGAAGACTGAAAGGGACAAAGTGGACACAAAGGGAGGGTCAGAAGCGCCAGGTGCACACAATATAATCACATATAGCAAGTTTAAATGAATGGACTGCCTGTCGTTTAGGACCGACAGGTGGAGTCATATGAGACCTGAGAATTAGATCCAGGGCCACTGGATTTGTCCCTGTGGTGGTTATTAGTGACCTTGTGAAACACCTGTGTAAGCGTGGTAGCAGGGCCAGAGCCTGACGGCAGTAAATGAGTTTAAAAAATATTTGAACGGGAGCAGTGGATGTGAAGAGCAGTGGCAGAGTCTGAGTTCTGTTTTGGAGGCAAAATCAAGATAAGGGAAAGGGAGGAATCGTCCCGGGGGCTGGGGCTTTGGCCACTAAGCAGGTGGGGGTACCAGGGAGACTGGGAGAAGGCCAGGAGGAGGAGGAAGCAGGTTAGAAATTATGTTGAAAGTAAGATGGCTATTGTGTATTCACATGGAGCCGTGCTGTGGGCAGTGGGGCATACGGGTCTCAGCTCCAAGGAAAGGCTAGGGTTTGAAGTACTAACTTCAGTTTATAGAAAGTACTTCAATCAACGACACTGGGTGGAATCGTCTAGAGCTCAATGACACTGGATGGAATCATCTAGAGCAGTGGTTCTTAAACTGGGGGCTGAGGGTAGGGAGGTTGTTGCAGGGCACGTGCAGAGACACTTTGGGATGTCATAGCTGAGGGAAAAGGTGCTAGAGGCATCTGGTGGGTGGAGGCCAGGGACGTTGCTCAACACCCTACAGGGCACAGGACGGCCCCATAACAAAGAACAATCCAGTCCCAGGTATCAACAGTGCCCAGGTTGTGCAACCCTGATCCAGAGAGAGCACGGCTACAGGAGAAGACCCAGGATCAAGTTCTAGGGTATTTAAGAGTGTAGAGGCCAGTTAGAGAAGAAGGGTGAGAATGAAGGTCCAGATGGTGGGAAGAGAAACCCAGGACAAGAGGGCACTAAGGAGAGAAGGGGACGTGAGTGCCTGGAGCCCCGAGTGCCTCCCTGTGCTTGCTAAGAGACTCTGTGCACCACTGCAAACAGTTCTAGGCTGACGCCTGAAATTTTCATCACAAACTTTTCATCGTAAGTTTACATATTCTTATTGATTAGAGGTTGAAATATTAAACATTAAAAAATGAAATAGGAAAGGATTGACTTAATTGAAATAAAATTTTCCTGTTACAATTTGAGTTTTTAAAAATACCAACAACCTAGTTTTCTACTGTATCATGTACTAAGCCACACTGAATCTGAGAGAAATCAGTTGAAATGCTTGTTTGTGTTTTTTCCTATTGTATCTGGAAACATCTTAATCCCTCAAAACAATAGAGTTGAAAAGAATCAGTGTCACTGACCCAAACTGATTCTACTTTTCTGATTTCACAGCCTTTCAACATTGGCCCAAATGCCCTTTTTCTAATGCTAACTTTCAACCTTAACTAGAAGGAGAGGAAGCCCTAAGGGTGGCAGTCACCAAGATTAACCACTGAAGGAGGTTAGTTGAGATGAAACCAATATTTCAAATTTGGGGTCATCCCAAGGCACACGCTGTAATAAGATTTGGAAGGAAGGGGGTGTACTGCTCTCTTGTACAGTGAGAGAGGAGAATTGTGATGCCTGACTTGGGCATATCAGGTTTACTAAAGAGCATTAGAGGAGTAGAGGATCTGGAAATGGACTCCCTTAAAATGATCTGTGCACAGGATTCTTTCTTTTTCAGTTGAAGTATAGTTGATTTACAATGTCGTGTAAGTTTCAGGTGTACAACACAGTGATTCAGTTATACACACACGCACACAACATATATATTACATATACATTCTTTTTCAGATTCTTTTTCCTTATAGGTTATTACAAAATATTGAGTATAGTTCCCTGTGCTATACAGTAGGTCCTTGTTGGTTATCTATGTTATACATAGTAGTGGGTATGTGTTCATCCCAATCTCCTAATATATCCACCCCCCCTTTTCCCCTTTGTTAACCATAAGGTTCTTTTTTTCTATGTCTGTGGGTCTATTTCTGTTTTGTAAATAAGTTCATTTATCAGATGCCACATATAAGCGATATCATATCATATGATATTTGCATTTCTCTGTCTGACTTCACTTAGTACGATAATCTCTAGGTCCATCCATGTCGCTGCAAATGGCATTATTTCTTTTTTATGGCTGAGTAGTATTTCATTGTATATATGTACCACATCTTTTTTTCTTTTTGTCTGCCCTGGGTCTTAGCTGCAGCACGTGGGATCTTTGTTGCCATGTACAGGATCTTCAGTTGCGGCATGTGGGATCTTTAGTTGTGGCATGCGAACTCTTAGTTGCAGCACATGGGATCTAGTTCCCTGACCAGGGATCGAACTCAGGCCCCCTGCATTGGGAGCACAGATAGCCACTGGACCACCAGGGAAGTCCCTGTACCACATCTTCTTTATCCATTCCTCTGGCGATGGGCGCTTAGGTTACTTCCATGTCTTGGCTATTGTAAATAGTGCTGCTATGAACATTGGGGTGCAAGTGTCTTTTTGAATTGTAGTTTTCTCTGAACATATGCCCAGGAGTGGGATTGCAGGATCATATGGTAGCTCTAATTTTAGTTTTTAAAAGAACATCCATACTGTTCTCCATAGTGGCTGTACATTCCCACCAACGGTGTAGGAGGGTTCCTTTTTCTCCACACCCTCTTCAGCATTTATTAATTGTAGGCTTTTTAATGATGGCCGTTCTGTCTGGAGTGAGGTGATACCTCTTGTAGCTCTGATTTGCATTTCTCTAATAGTTAGCAATGTTGAGCATTTTTTTCATGTGCCTGTTGGCCATCTGTATGTCTTCTTTGGAGAAATGTCTATTTAGATCTTCTGCCCATTTTTATTAGGTTGTTTGTTTTTTTTGCTATTGAGACTGTATGAGCTTTTCCTATATTTTGGAAATTAATCCCTTGTCAGTTGCATCGTTTGCAAATATTTTTTCCCAGTCTGTAGGTTGTCTTTTTGTTTTGTTGATAGTTTCCTTTGCTGTGTTCACAGGATTCTTTAGAGAGTTTTCAAGTGCATGTTACCCTAGTTGGGCAACCACAGGTATAGGCAAATATTTTAGAAGTTATACTGTGAATGAGAAGATATTGGGTCAAAGGAAGCTTTTTGTTGTTTTTTAAAGATGGAAGCTGGTTTGTATGCTGATGGGAATGCTCCCTTAGAAAGGAGATGTTGATGCTAACTCTGGGCGTGGAAGCCTTGAAAGGGTTGGAAGGAATGAACCCTAAACACAAGGAGGGGTCCCCTGGTGAGAGCTGGGAAACATGCTCCCCCATAATAGTCTATCACGGCTCTTCTCCATCAACCTGCTTTATCTTTAGCAAACACCCTCTTTTTCTTTGTTTATGGTACATTTCTCTGATTACAACGTAAACCCATGATGACAGGGACTTTTCCGTATTGTTCATCCCTGAATTACCAACACTCAGGGCAGTACCCAGGACACAGTGGGTGCTTAATAAATATTTCTTGAATAAATGTTAAAAAAACAGATTAAAATGGGTACAGATGCCGCTATAGATTTTATCTGATGGTGAGGATAAGGGAATTCCTGCCTAATTTGCTTTTATTTTCTCAAAGTTGACACTAAGCATGAGCTGAGAGTGAGGGGGTGTTGTTCAGAAGGGGCGGGGTTAGGTGTTGAGGCAAACCTCTAGGTGGGAAATGGTCATTTCCATTGGAAAGGAAGCAAACCACTGGAGAGACTTTTGAGGTCGTGGTACAGCAGGTTGGCTCAGTTGTGTGAATGATTCCTGGGTGTCTGGCCTATGCAGCTGGCATCTGGTGAAGCCATTTATCAAGAAATAAAATGAAGGAGGATAAGCAGGTCTTTCCGAAAAGATGATGAATCAAGGTTTGAACGTGCCGAGTTTGAGGCACCGGTGGGACATCACCGTGAAATAGCACAAGTAGGTGGTCCGTTACTTGGCCATGGTGGGGAAGAAAGAAGTGGATAGTGGGGAGGCAATAGGAGAGGAGCTGCCTTGTGGGTGGGAGCTGAAACCAAAGGCATAGTTAAGATCACTACAGGAGAGGGTAGCACAGAAGAGGAAGGTTAACTGGGCCTGGAGGAACACTGGTGGGAAAGTCACATCATTGGTCATGCATGACAATGACAAAGCAGGTCACAGCTTCCCAGGGCCAGATGCCAGGTCTGGAGCCTCATTCATTCTCCACCTCTGGCGTAGTGCTGGCCACACAGAAGTTAATTCTAAAATTCACCCTGATTTGATTTCTCCGCACTTTCATGTACTAGAATCTTATCACAGCTTATTATTTGAAATGCTGCTAGGGGGAAAGTTTTTTGAAGGTAAAATTATGACTTTCATACAAATATAAAATGAACACTTGTAAAGATTTTATTTAATTCATTAATTAACAAGGAAGTCAGTAAGACATTACCACCACTCCAAGGGAGAATCCAAAGAGTAGACACATAAACAAACAGGAATGCTTAAAAGAATTTGTTTTTGTAGATGCAAATAGATGCAAAACTGGATTCCTCCAAAGGAAAGAGGGGGTCAGTTGTACTTCCCACAGACAAAATTCATTTGTATAGCTGCAGATAAGAATAATTTGCATTGATATCAATTATCTACAGTTTACAGGATTGTCCATAGCTCAAAGACAAGAAAGGCACACAACACTCCCACAGAATCGGCCCAGAAGGGTGTGCTAGAAAACACCTATGTTTCCTTTGAAGACTCTATTTTCTTTCACGTTTATTTCAAAGTCTTTCATGTTTTTCCCTATAACGTTAAAAAAAAAAAAAAAGAGTTATCCTTACCACTTTTATTAGTTGGGTCTGTTATAAAATACACATGGAAGAATACTCCAGTACTACCATACCCAAACATGGGTACTAATTGATTAGGGAGATGAGGCTAAATTTGGGATACCTTAGGATTAATCTGTCTCTTAGTTAGAATGGGAAATTCTAAGATTCAAACCAAACCACCTCAAATCTACTCTGGAACGTAGTGGGATATCAGTCAAATACAGAAGATGTTGAAATGGTCCTGTGAGCTCACTGCGAGCTTGCCAAGTTGGTTGGAGGCCTGGAGCGTGATGCTGGTTCCACCCCCGCCCCTGCCCCAGCCCATGCCTGCCTTCCTCTTGGAATGAAAGAGTGTCAGACTATATACGTAGCCTTCAGTTCAAGCGTATGATCCATATAAAAATGGAAACCCTCCTCTCCTGCGGTAGCGAACAAGGATGACTCCGGTTGCTGTTGGAAGCTTTCGCTGCTCTAGCACAACAGTTCAGGAGGGATCAGAAAGAAAGCACGTTGATGATTACTGGAGAAAATGCTCATATGAATTCCCTGAGCACAGTATTTCTCTTTGCAAGTTTTAAGTGTTCCATGGCAAGTCTGCCAAAAGTGTGAGAAGTATAAATAGGGAAGAGTGGGAAGGAAAAATGGGGACCTGTCACGACGCCACTGAAAATAGGGAACTAAGAACTTTCCTGAGATCCAAAGTCAAAGGGGGCTAATATTTACTTAGAAATGGAGTAGCAGGCATGAGCTTTAGCATGAAATGAAAGGCAGAAGAGTGAAATTAGGGAATAGAAGAGAGAAACTTGAAGATAGAAAAATGTGTCAAATTGAAGTCCTGCTCTTACGAAAAGTACAGATCAAAGAATGAGGGAAAAGGGGACTTCCCTGGTGGCACAGTGGTTAAGACTCCATTCTCCCAAGGCAGGGGGCCCGGGTTTGATCTCTGGTCAGGGAACTAGATCCCACATGCATGCCGCAACTAAGAGTTCATGTGCCACAACTAAGGAGCCCTCGAGCCGCAACTAAAGAGCCTGCCTGCTGCAACTAAGACCCAGTGCAACCAAATAAATAAATAAATATTTTTAAATAAAGGAGAATGAGAGAAGAAAATTAGGATACGCTGACTGCTTATTATGTCTTGCACTGATTAGGAACTTTATATCTACTTTTAATTTAATCTTTCAGTTCCTATTTCCTATGAAATAGCTATCTCACTAAAGACGATATTCAAATGTTTAGCAGCACAGACAATGAACCAATCAGAAGCTGGCCAGAGGACCCCTGCTGAGCTAGGCCTTAACCCTTCATCAATCGGCTCCCCAGGCCACAGTAGGGATCTTGGGAAGGGCTCAAGGCAGCAAGGGGACAGGAAGCAGGCTCTAGACAAAGGCCACGCACCAACATTTGCGTGAGTGAAATGATGTGTACCAACTGAACATCAGCTCTGAGTGACACCTGTCCTCTGGGCAGGTTCAGGCTTAATCTCCGTCTTCACTTTGTCCTTTCCGTGATGCTCCACTAGCATCAGGGGTCTTCCCTGCCGCTCCTGCAGAGGCCGGAGATAGATGGGCTCCAGACTAGACATTTACAACTGGCCCCCAGGTCACACCTCCTGGGGTGAGAAGAAGATGGGCCGCAGGCCTACTGTTCACTACCAGCCTCTTATTTACATTTCCTGAGACAAGGGACAAATGGGCTCCTGGCTACGTATTTATGACCAGGCTCCTGTCTGCATTTAAAGATCTGCACGTTGATATAAGAAACAACAACAGGAATAGGGTAGGTAACTGGACATTGGACACTTTTATGGCAGGAGGAGAGAGGGGCTAAAGCCTGTTAAGAGATCACACATTTCCCGTCCTTGAGGCAAGGGAGACACTACCCATGCCCTAACGGCCTCATGGGGTCAAAAAGGCAGGGGTGCCAGACCATAATAAGTGTTGCCTTTGCCCATGCCAGACGCCTGTGCGATGAAATCCTCTTGACTGAGGGGTGCATGCTCACCTAGGGGAGGGTCCCAGGACAAAGTAGCCATGGGGTCAAAGCAAGATGATTAGCCAAGAAGGCAAAGACCCAGAAGACTGACCCCTTAGAAAGGATTTAAACTTCCCAAAGGCATGACCCTCCTGACTCTCTCGCTGAGTTCGCCCGTGCGTCTTTCCGCACGTACTCTGCTTTTCTAATAAACGCTTTACTTTCCTCTATACCTTCCGTCTCCTTGTCAAATTCTTCCTTTCAAGGTAGACAAGGACTGGGGGTTTAAATTCTAGCCGCTGGCCCCCGTGGTCTAGCGCTTAGGATTCCTGGTTTCCACTCAGGCGACCAGGGTTCAATCCCCTGGTCAGGGAACTAAGGTCTCGCTTCAAGCTGCTGCTCGCTCACTGCTGCATGTGTCCAAAACCACGGCGGGCAGCAGCAGGGACCCTTGTTCTCCTTTACCCCCTAATCCCTTCAGCATCCCCATGATTAGCATGCCAGCCTGTATAAATTTAGGTACATTTCTTTACTAAAGGCCTGGGAACAATTTCAGAAGGCAATTATAATGAAGGAAGGAAAGAGTTCAAGTTCTAGTTCATTTAGACTTCTAGAAAAGGCAGGGTTTCCCAGACATTTTTACTTGGTCTACCCAGCACCTTCCCCGCAACCCCCCATCTTGGTGCCTTGGTTAAGGGTGGGCTTTGCAGTCTGTGCTTTCTGGGTTTGCAACTGTCACTCAGTAACCTCGTGGCACTGGGCTAAAAGTCACACCTCTCAGAGCCAGTATTAGAACTGGTGATTTTTATTAGGTGTGATGATGGCATTGGGGGCTTGTAAGGAAGTATCTTTTTTCTTCTTTTTCTTTGATGTGTAAACAGAGGTATTTGGGGAGCAGGAAATGATGTGGTGTTTGCAATTTGTCTCAAAATACATTCCAGATGAAAAAACGGGAGTGGTAGTGCCGTGGTAGGAGAAGACAGATGATTGTTGAAGCAAGGTGATGAATACGTGGAAGGGGGTGAGGTATCCTGTGCTCTCCAGACTTTTGTGTGCGCTTGAAAATTTTCATAATAAGAGTAAACAGACCAAAACAAATAATGAGCCTTTCTGGCTCCACATTTTAAAAAGAATAGCAGGATGTACTTTTCATGATTGTAATTTATTTTGATTTTCCAGATAGATCCCACCTCTCATCCTATCCATCAGCTTCTCTAGACATTAGCAGGGAACATTCCCTTTGACAAGACTTGCCAGTCCCAGTGGTAGGGAGTATATTGTTTTGGATTCTATACCTACATTTTAAAAATGTCACCAGTTTCCTATTTGGAGTAACTTGAATGCAAGTGTCTTATCTTAAGGTGTTGCTTTCCTCTGTCCCACTCCTTTTTTTTTTTTTTTTTTTTCCCGGTAGGCTTGCCATTTCTTTTTTTTCATTTTCATACACCTTTATTGGAGTATAATTGCTTTACAATGTTGTGTTAGTTTCTGCTGTATAACGAAGTGAATCAGCTATATGTATACACACATCCCCATATCCCCTCCCTCTGGAGCCTCCCTCCCACCCTCCCTATCCCATCCCTCTAGGTGGTCACGAAGCACTGAGCTGATCTCCTTTTTAAGGACTCTTAGGGGTTAGCATTATCTCCGAGGAGAAAATAGCCTTGGGAGGAACAGCCTACACCCTGGTGTATAAAGGCAACGGGCTGCAGGAAGGAAAGACGTGGCAGGGTGAAGAGTGTTTACTGAGGTTCGTGGTTAGGGTTATCAGGGTCTTAAGGAGAAAAAAAGAGAAATGAATCATCATCATTTGATCATGGTATTCACAGCCAGAGGGAGGGACAATGGGAAAAAGAGAAACACAAAGAAACCGTCAAAATAAAACTGGGATGTACGAGGGCAGGAGGAGGGAGAAAGTCTGAGAAATGGGGGGGGGGGGATGTAATCGCACCGATACTGGCCACAAACACAAAAATTTGCCCATTCCTGGTTTACATTAAAAATGAATATGTATGCACATGTATTTGTCGGCTGTGTCCCGACTAGGCAGGTGATGAGGCGCTCCTTTAAGAACCTTGAAGAGCCAAAGTTGCACTCAGACCGCCCACCTGGATCTGAGCCCAACCCTGGACCTGAGAACCGAATGGCCGACTGCGGCCGTGGCTGTTGCCTCCGCCCTGGAAGAGCTTGCAGGTCGATTTTTGCCAGCGGGTCGAGAGGGAGCCCCGGAGTCCTCCAGCCCGTGCTCTTAGCGCTCAGCCCCGGCCTGGACCGCCCGGTCGGAGCCGGCCCGAGCTGCAGGGCCGCCCTCCGCCGCACGGGGGCAGCAGCACCTGCAGCGCGGCGGCGGCGGCGGCGGCCGTCCCGGCGCCCCTCTTGGCGGCGGCGGGCGGAGGCCGGCCCGCGGCGCGCTCGCTGATTGGCCGCGGCGCGGGCTCTGCCATGTTGGCGGAAGCGGCGCCTTCTGTACCTTGGCTGCGGCCGCCGATTCCGTGCGCGCAGCGTCCTGCTTCCTCGCCTCGTCCGGGTCTCGGTGCTGAGAGGCGGCGGCGGCCGGCGGGATGGAGAAAAGTAAAATGAACCTACCTAAGGGGCCGGACACGCTCTGCTTCGACAAGGACGAGTTCATGAAGGTGCGCGCTGGGGCTCCGCTTCCCGAGCCGGTGGCGGGGGGCCTGCCCTCCTTTCGCTCCGGGGCCTCCTCGGGCCGCGCCCGCTCCGGGCCGGCCCCCGGCGGGACCTCGCTGCTCCTCGCAGTGGGTCTCTTGGCCTCAGGTGTGGCCGGGGCAGCCTGGAGAAAGCACCACTGTGAAAGCGTGCGTAGTGAGCGAAAAGGCCTCGAAGTTGTGTGCAAGTGGTTTTGAGCTAAGTATAATAAGCCCCTGTTATTACCCGACCCCGTTAGCATGCAGTGCAGTAGGATTGCCAGTCCCCTGGCCAGACAGAAGCTTGTTGACCAGCGCCTTGCACCTAAAAACTCAGTACTAATGCATTGACCAAATCTCTGAACCCACGCCCATACCGAGGGATTAGGTGGGGGGAAAAGGCACTAAATCGAAAGTTTTTCCTTAACGTTCATTTAAAGCTTCTGAATGAGATATTTAAAAGATGAGAATCTTCTCATTTTGTTGCGATACAACAAAGCAAGCTATTCTTCTTCTAAAGTTGCCCTACTGCTCCTTTATAAGGTGACCTCGAAGTTGGTCTGCAGGTCATTGTAGGACATAAACTTACATAAGCAGAATAGCAATATAAACCGAAAACGTTTTATGGATAATAAAGGTTCATCAGGCACAGCCTTGAAAATATCCAAGATTTGAATCAGAGCTAGGAGGAACTTTGCATACCTATTTGGTGTAACCTTCTCGGTCTGTACTTCAACTACCAAGAAACATATTTATGTTTTGTATCTAAGGATTGGGGGTTTTGATACCACTAAGTGGCTGTTTTCAGTGTTAAAAAGGTAAACGTTTTGGCTCAGTAGACGCTAAACTTTTAAGGAAGTGAGTGTAAGTCCCTTACTGTTCTTTTTTGATGACTTTAAGTCATACTATGCTTTTTCTTATTTTAGGTTCATCAGTCTCTCTCTCTTTTTGATATTTGCATTCAGATCACATCTCTGGTTTTTAAAAGTATTTATATCTCTTTTCTTTATGGCTGAGTAATATTCCATTGTATATATGTACCACACTTTCTTTATCCATTCCTGTGTTGATGGACATTTAGGTTGCTTCCATGTCCTGGCTATTGTAAATAGTGCTGCAGTGAACATTGGGGTGCACATAACTTTTCAAATTATGGTTTTCTTCAGATACATGCCCAGGAGTGGGATTGCTGGATCATGTAGTAGTTCTATATTCAGCTTTTTAAGGCGCCTCTATACTGTTCCTAAAAAAGAACGAAATAATGCCATTTGTAGCAACATGGATGGACCTAGAGATTATCATGCTAAGTGAAGTAAGTCAGACAGAGAAACACAAATATCATATGATATCACTTATATGTGGAATCTAATTTTAAAAAATGATACAAATGAACTTATTTACAAAACAGAAACACACTCACAGATCTTAAAAGCATACTTATGGTTACCAAAGGGGAAACGTGCCGGGGAAGTGATAAGATGGGAGATTGGGATTGACATATACTTACTACTGTGTATAAAATAGGTAACTAATAAGGACCTACTGTATAGCACAGGGAACTCTACTCAATATTCTGTAATAAACTATATGGGAAAAGAATCCAAAAGAGTGGATATAAGTATAACTGATTCACTTTGCTGTACACCTGAAACTAACACAACATTGTAAGTCAACTATACTCCAATAAAAAGTTTTTTTTGTTTGTTTTTTTTTTTTGTTTTTGCGGTACGCGGACCTCTCACTGTTGTGGCCTCTCCCGTTGCGGAGTACAGGCTCTGGATGCGCAGGCTCAGCGGCCATGGCCCACGGGCCCAGCCGCTCCGCGGCATGTGGGATCCTCCCGCAACGGGGCACGAACCCGTGTCCCCTGCATCGGCAGGCGGACTTTCAACCACTGCGCCACCAGGGGAGCCCCAAAAGTTTTTTTTTTTAATGTGGTGAAAAACAGTATTTCCATTTGGATTCTCTCCAGTGTGGCCATATCATTTTTAGTATGCGGGGCTGTCTAGACCCAGGAATAACGTACTCTTGTTCTCGTACGGTGGTGTTTCTGCTAAACCACGGCAAGGAAGAGCATAACTTGTCAGGGATGTGTGAAAGGGACCGCGGAGTGAACTTGCTGATCCAGGAACGCTTTGTTCCACCCCCTGGCTGAGAGCTGCCCTGGAGCGAGGGTAGAAAGAAAGACCATGATGAGAAGAGGCGCACTGGAAGAAGAAAAGGCACAAGCAGAGATCAGGGGCTTTGTTCTGACTTCTGATTTCAGGAGTCTCAGAATACAGAAAACGTAACTTGTCCAACTTTTGCCTTCTTCAAGGCTTCCTTCAGGCTCAGTACCAGCATTCTTTCGGACTTGCGAGCCCCACCATGTTTCCTGCTCTGAGATGGCAGAATGCCTTTGGCAAGAGCAGCTGCAGAAAGCAGAAAGCAGAAACCTCAAAATATAAGTTCTAAAGTAGAACCTGCAGTAAGGAGAGGGCAAACTGGGAAGGTGGCTGGAATGGCCCTATTCTTTCACGGCTCCTAAGCCTCTGAACGTGCCCTACAGTTTGTAGTGCTAATAAATGTGACCACTTCACACGTAGAAGAAAAATACCTAGGACAGCTATCCTGAGTTAAATGTTGATTTTCTAGGTGAGACCTGGAGATAAAGATTATTTGCAATTTGTGTTTCCTTCAAAGAGACATTTTATAAGTTTTAGTTCCATGGCAGAAATGGTGGGTGGAGAGCTTGCTGTCGGGGTTATATTTCTACCTCTATGTCTCATTCAGCACATTTTGTAATTTGTTCCTGTGGGAAAGTTAGGGAATATCCTATTTGCATTAGGAGAGTTGAGATTACTTGAAATCCAGTCGTTGGGTTGGAAACTGTGTCATTAGTCTGCCAGACATGACGAGGGCCTGTTAGGACAGTGGTAGCAGTTGCTCACTTAATAAACAGTCATTCATTGATCACCTGCTTTGTGTCAACCAGCAGTCTAGACGGGATAGTACAAGGGTACATAAGATATGGTTTGGGCTGTTGAGTATGGTCACAGGAAGACCACTGTGTGTGCTGAGAAACTGGACCTAGTCCAGAGAGGCTGGAAGGCTGGCCAGGAGTGAGACCGCAAAGGTAGGAGGGCAGCTGGGAGGGTTGCAAGTTGGACGGGCCCCTGTGTGCTACACTGAGGGCCTTGTGCCTGATGAGCTGCCTTCACGGTTAAAGAAGATGACGTGGGCATGTCTGTTGCATTGGAGCAGCATTAGAGGGCGCTGTGCCACTGGTTCCTTCAGGTTGATATCGGGTTCCAGCTCAAGGGAAAATTGTGTTGGATTTGAACTGATGAGCTAATATTTTGATACGGACCGTTCTTGCACATGTGTTTCAGTCCTAACTCAGTGTCTTAGTGGTACCTCAGACCTTTAGGAAAGTATTTAATAAATTCTTAATAAATAGCAAACTACCTTTCTGAACACAGAAAAAAGAGGCTACTAAAAAGTTATTTCAGTGGTCCTTGTGAGATCTAATGAGAAAGAGGAGGGGACAGATTTGTGGAAGATGGAGGTGATCAAAAGACAGGAGTGGAAGATGGAAGAATCACTTGGGGCAGAGGTGGTGGTGACATCATACCGTTAGCTTCGTCACCTTGCAGAAATCTTTAGCGCGCATTGATACCCAGCTATCAGATGAAATAGGACCTAAGATCTTGGTATCAGGGAGAGAAAGCGGCCTGCTAACAAAGATAAATTAGATCCCTTTACCTAGGAGTGCTGTTGGGATCGTAGCTTTCCCCTTCTAGCCCAGCTAGAAGTACGACTTCGCTTCCTGTTTTATAGCAAAAATAGTGCCATCGAATGGGAACTCCTTCATCTTGCTGACGATGACGGCTCATTCTTGTATTTGTGCCCGTTCTCTTTCTCCTCCTCGCCTGTTACGTAGAGGGGTTTTCCTTCCTTCCTTCCTTCCGCCCGTGCTTGGAGCCCAGGCCCTCCTGCACTCTCCCCACTGGCTTTCAAACACTCTTGCTTTGGTCTCTTCCCCTTGACCCTCCTGCCTCTAGTCTGTCCTGTCACACTCGTCCACATTACAGCCAGATGGTCCAGTTGTTGTTACTTCCTTCTGCGCTTTTTGGCCATTTGTGTGTCGTCTTTGGAGAAGTGTCTGTTCAGACCCTTCGCTCATTTTTTAATTGGGCTGTTTGTCTTTTTATTGTTGAGTTGTAAGAGTTTTCGTATATTCTGGATATTAGACCCTCATCACATATATGACTTGCAGATATCTTCTCCCATTCAGTGGGTTGTCTTTTCACTTTTTTAATAGTGTCTTTTGACACATAAAAGTTCTTATTTTGATCGCGTTCAATTTTTCTATTATCTTGATGCTTTTTGTGTCATATCTAAGAAATGACTGTCTAATTCAAGGTCACACGGACTTTCACCTGTTTTCTTCTAAGAGTTTTATAGTTTTAGCTCTTCTGTTGAAGTCTTTTGATCTATCTTGACTTAAATTTTCGTTTATGGTGTGAGGTTGGTGTCCAAATTCATTCTCTTCCGTGTAGATATTCTCTTGTCTTAACGTGAGTTGTTGAAGAGACTCTTCTTTCCCCATTGAATGGTCTTGGCGCCCTTGTAAGAAATCAGTTGACTATAAATGTATGGGTTTTAAGTTCTTTCTTTTTAAATGTTTAGGAAATCTACAGTGTAAAGTAAAACTATTTCTGAGAAGTGAAATGTGGCAGTTGTTACATACCACTGAGTTTGGGGTTGTTTGCTGTCATAGCAGAAGCTTCCTAATCCAGTATTCACAGACGTTCTAAGTAATTTAGTCTTGTGCAATGCAACGCTTGTTTAAGAACAAATATGTAAATGGCAAGTTGAGCGCTAATATCACCTAATAGCATTTGTTTGTGAGAGTTGAGTTATGTGATTTAGAATGTCACCGTGAAGTTCATACCTGAACTTCATCCATCTGAATTTCATACCTTCAAGGATTATGTACCTGAGGCAAGCAGAGTGCTCTGCACAGTCCTACAGCTGGTTAATAGCAAGGCCAGGATGTCAGGCTGAGGCCTGCCCACACGTTCTTGCTGCGATTGCTGTGTAACTATGAATGTAAGGTGTTACCTGGGGTCGTCTCAAGCAGCAAGATGTCTGGGCTAATTCTGGCTCTAGGTAAAGAAGCAGATGGTTTTCACTGAGTGGCTGTGAAATTACAGTTTGGTAAGAAATCCTCTTATCTGACACTATCAGAGCAGGTGTCTGGGTGATTAATTAAGAAAGTCAGTTTTTACAAGTACTCAAGGGATGGTGCTCGAGTCCTTAACGTTTTATTTTCAGTCATACATGTGTACATTTATTCTGCATTGATGTGACGCCAAGCTCTTCTCTCTGAAAATTCGTCTGCTGATTCGATTTCTAGATTGTCCTTTAAGTCGGTGAGAACCCTAAGGCATCTGCAAGGAATCTGGTATAGGATCCTTCAAGATTTGTGTGACCCTCCTTCCAGCTGCCCTACCTGGTTCATGGTCATGTGATACATAATTGAGGAAAAATTGTCTTATCAATTTCTCAGCGTCGAGTCTTCACAGAGCATCATAGTTTTCATGAGAACAGTTATCTTCTTGCACTTATATTTTGTTGGTTTATATAATGTTTAATAAAATTCTGTAATTTTGATGATAAGTACAAGTGACCTTAACAAGTTCGGGAATCATCACATCTGATTCTTGATGACTAAACAGCTCAGCTAGTAGCAGAGTCATAGGTGCAATGGACAGTAACCTGCTGGCTGTATGCATGTCTGCCTACCAGGGGCATCAGAATGTTACAAAGGGAGATGGCATAGCGAACCTGTGAGACCAGTACTTGGAAGTTGGTTTTGAAAGATTCTGAACATCTGTTCAGTGGAATACTCACATCCATATAAAATGTCAGTACAAGTTTATATGTATTATGGAAAGACATGGGAGTTATATCTCTATATGGGGAAAAGTAGCTTAGAAAAGGCTTATTAAGAGTGTGTGTGTGAACACAGGAAGAGGTCTGGGGTTTCGCTGAAGATGGTGACGTATGAGGATCCTGAACTCACCTCCTCGCATGGACACACGAAATCGACAGCTACTTAATGGAACAACCTCCTCTGAGAAAACCCCCCAAAACTAGCTGAGCAACTCCTGCACATCTGGCAAACAAGAAAAAACCCACATCAGAGTGGGTAGGAGAGGCTGAGACACAGTCTCACCATACACCCCTCTGCCAGTGTGGTGACCCACAATCAGGGGGAACTCCCATCCCAGGCTGCTCCCCGAGGAGCAAAGGGTGTGAACCCCACCCCTGGCACCCCTACTTTCAAGACTTGCACCTGGGAGATGAGCCCCCAAAACATCTAGCTTTGAAAGTCGATGGAGCTGGCATCTGGAAGACCCATGAGGCTACAGTGACCTGAGAAACAGTTCTTGAAGGGGCAGCATGAACTTACCCTCCCCAGGGCCTGACACAGACACAGCAACTGAAAAGGGCCCAGACTTGCTGTGAAAGAGGCTTGTTTATCTTAAAGCATCGGCCTGAGGGGCAGGCTTCTAACCTCGCCCACATCTGGGGGCTTGGAGGCCAGCGGGGCCATCTGTGCTCTCTCCTTGCTCCGCTCAACAGTATCTCCTGGAAAGGAACGTGTGTACTTGGTCTGGCGCCCTGATTTTTGCAGCTGCTGCCTGGGGACACCTCTTAGGTCACCTGGCTCTGGTGGCCAGTGAGGTTTACACTTGTAGGTCCCCAGTGTTCATTGCAGTATTATTTGCAATAGTCAAGATGTGGAAGCAGCCTAAGTGTCCATGGATGGATGAATGGATAAAGAAACTGATACACACACCACACACTGGGATGTTATTCAGCCACGAAAAAGAAAGAACTCTTGCCCTCTGTGGTGGCAACGCGGATGGACCTTGAGGGCGTTAGTGCTCAGTGACATAAGTTAGAGAAAAGATGATCATGGTCTCACTTGCGTGTGGGATCTAAAAAGCAAAGCAAGAAAAAATGGACCCACAGGTACTGTTCACATGGGTGGTTACCAGAGGCAGCCGGTGGGGAGTGGGCAAAATGGGCGAAGGGGGGCAGATGGTACAGACTTGCAGTTAATTAGGTAAGTAAGCCTGGGCATGTGGTGTACAGCATGGTGACTGTCGTTAATACCGTGTTGTGTATTTGAAAGTTGAAGGGAGTGAACCTTTTTTTTTTTTCAGTCTGTTTAGAAAAGTCATTAAACAAAAACAACTACGATAAACAGCAACAAATCCTAGGCAGCGGAGAGTTGGTACAATTATTATCACCCAAAGTGCATAATTTACATTAAGATTCATTCCTGGTGTTGTACATTCTATGAGTTTTGACAAATGGATAGTGACCTGTATGTACAGTCACAGTGTTGTATGTAATAGCCCTAAAGCCCCTCTGTGCTCTGCCTGTCCATCCTTTTCTCCCTCCAACCCCAGGCAGCCGCTCATCTTTTTACTGCGTCCATAGTCTTGCCTTTTCCAGAATGCCATATAGTTGGAATCCTATAGGATATACCCTTTCCAGATTAGCTTTTTTTCACTTTGTAATCTTAAAAGTTCTCATAGCGAGAAAAGGAAATGTGTAATGGTGTGTGATGGATTTTAACTAGACTTACTGTGGTGATCATTTTATAATAGATACAAATGTGGAATCATTATGTTGTGCACCTAAAAGCCATATAATGTTATATGTCAACTGTATCTCAATTTAAAATATAATTTATATTTTAAAGAGAAAGTCAAAAAAATTCTGGAAGGATGTGAATCATGATGTTAAATAGTGAGAAAAACATTAATAGTGCCTATCTGTAGAGCATCAGGACTGAGTGATTTTTTTTTTTTTTTACTCTCTGTCTTTTGTGTCATTATAGCCCACCCTCCTTCTCCTCGGGTTCCACATCTGTGGATTCGACCAACCATGCATCAGAAATATTTGGAAAAAAAAAGTCCAGAAAGTTTCAAAATGCAAAACTTGAATTTGCTGAATTGGCAACTGTTTACCTAGTATTAACATTGTATTTACAATTATCTGCATAACATTTACATCTTATTAGGTATTATGTAATCTAGAGATGATTTAAAGTATACGCAAATACTGCGCCATTTTATATTAGGGACTTGGGCATCCCCAGATTTTGGTGTCCTAGGGGGTCCTGGAACCAGGCCCCCATGGATGCTGCGGGATGGCTGTATTTCTTTGTTGGTTGAAAGTTTCACAGAGAACATTTGTTACTTTTAAAACTAAGGGAAAAGGAACAATTTCTGTTTTGTGAGGAGCCTATTTAACGTGTGTAGTTAAAAAAAATTAAATCCCTTGTAGAATGTAGGCGACAGGAGAGAATGCTCTTGGTCAGGGGCCACCCTCTTGGCGCCTTGATAGTGCACAAGCACCTTTATGTCACGTGTACTGAAAAGGACTTTCTCCCAACGGCAGTAGCCTTTCAAATCAGTAGAATGGCGTTTATCTCTTATTCTTTCTCTCCTTTTATTTCTGTGTGTAAAATGTGATATCGTTGCAGTAATTCTTTTTTCTGGTTTTATTTTCAGGAAGACTTCGATGTCGATCACTTTGTGTCCGACTGTCGGAAGCGGGTCCAGCTGGAAGCACTGAGAGATGACCTGGAGCTCTACTATAAGCTGCTTAAAACGGCCATGGTCGAGCTCATCAACAAGGACTATGCAGACTTCGTCAACCTGTCAACGAACCTGGTAAACTTTAAATCCAGAGTTCCTACCAGTCAGTGTATTTATATACGTACTACACACTCTCTTTCTCACTCATGTTTATTCTTAAAAGTGCTGAGTGTTTTTAGAAACCTTTTAGTTGATTTTTCCCCCAGAAACTTGGAGAGATTACTAATCTTATTAATAAAAGAACTAAACTTTCTTGATACACTTTTTTTGTTTTGAGTTTAGTTTGATTATATTTTGAATGACTTATTAAGAAGTAGTGAAAAGTAAAGGATAACCATCTCAAGAGTGGTTGTTTTTGTTAGTTGCTAAGTGATTACCATGAAATCTCACTGGTTTAGACTAATTTGCTAGAGCAGATACCAACTATTCTTAAGGAAGTGCTTAATTTACTTTCAGGTACTGTGCTAGCCAGACATAGGTTGAGGAAACGTTGGCCAATATTGACCTTTAGGTGGCCTGGTTTTATAAAAACATAGGAATGGTTTGTGAGAAGCGCATCAGTTACTTGGAAAAGTTGTTTAGAAATGCTTGAGTTTTAATACTGGGAAAAGTCTTCTTGTTCATACTTTATTTTGTTGTTAAATCTGTTTATCCAGAGAAGTATAGAAAGTCGCCATCTCCATGGGAATTTCAGGAAGCATTAAGAATAACGAGCTGTGTTTGCTTTTGGGAAGTACACCAGTAAGATAAATGCTCCAGTAGGATTAGAAACCCTGAAAATTTTATTTCCATTCTATTTAATTTGTATTTTTCTCAAAGGCTCTAATAATACTTAGGAGAGATATAGCTCATCAGACTTTCACATCAGCTGGCTGAACATCATAAGTACAGAGATAGCTATTTTTCCTGTTAAAGTTTTTTTAATTCATTTAAAATTTCATCCAGAGGCAAACTGTACACGAGGAATCTTTGATTTATTACGACTTTCCCTATTTGCATAGTTTCATGTATATCAACAGATTTTTTCACTTTCTGTGAGCAATATTTGTGGTAAGATAGCATTTCTGTTATTTATCTAGTTATTAGCAATATGTGATTGTACGGAAAGAATAACCTAAGTCTAGTACTGCTTTGCTCGTTAAACAGAAGCTTCACTGTCACTCCTGACTCTGACGTGCTTGTGCCAACATGATTTTGCCTTTAGGTTGGCATGGACAGAGCCCTCAGCCAGCTTTCTGTGCCTTTGGGACAGTTACGGGAAGAGGTTCTGGTAAGTCCCCAGGTGCCGGTAAACAGTCTATATGTATAAACCACGTTACGCTCGTTTGCCTTCTCCAAGAAGAACTCCTTTAATGTGTTAGGTTGTTGTGGTGGTGGTTTAATGGTCCATGATTATAGTACTCACCTTCAAAACTGGTGAAGATGATTCTCTACTTTTTGCATGTGATATTACAGACTAAAAACGTGTTTGGTTTGAAGACGACAGATCGTCAAAGAGTAGACACTTTTAAATGTCAGGGCGGAAAAGAAGGGTATTTCAAAATTTAACTTGTTAATACCACCTCCCCCATCTGTAAGTGGTCTCCAACTTAGAACTGGCTGACGTATAGTTTAAAATTTGTAATTTTACAAGTGTTTTCCCAGACAGTGTTTTACATGTGGTTAGGTTCCTGGACCAGTCTACAAAAGCTGTTCAACCCCTGTATGTAACTGAAGGATAATATAAATATCATGTAACGCCTAGTTTCTGGGAGAAACTCTCTCCCGTGGGAATGGGAGTGTAAGCCTTGAGGACAGGGACCCCATCTGGATGAACAGTGGAGCGGGAGTTTTGGCATCACCTCTGACAGGAGACCGTGTGGCCTGCCCTCCCCTCACCCACTCATCTGTGCTAGGCACCCCGGCCTCCATTGTCCCTTAGTTGTGATGCACTGCACCATCGCTTCCTGTGTGTGTCACCACTGGACCACGCCAGACCAAGTGGCCTCATGCACCTTGCCCCCGAGACAGCGCCTGGCACGTGCGAGGCTCTCAGTAGGTAACGTAGGTAAAGAGGCCCTGCCTGGAGAGAACTGAAGGAAGTGCAGGGTAATGGGAGTGTCAGAGCTGAGAAGTCCCGAGGAGGGGAGGGGTAGGCGGGAAAGACTTCATAAGAGAGATAAGTGTTGAGCTGTGCCTTGAACTAGCAGATGTGTTTGAAAGTGTATGTTTTTGAATTTTACAAAAGCTCATTACAGTGCTTTTCCTTGGAGTGGAAGGAAAGGGGTTTGTGGCCCGCTGCTGGGCTGCGCGGCAGCTTCTGCGTGGCTCTCCTGCCTCCTCCTCGGTGCTCCCTCACCTCCCAGCCTCGTGGCTGGCGTCTCCTGGGCCTCAGCCTGTGGTAACCTCCCACTCTTCTCTGTGCGCTCTCTCCGCTCTGCTGACCTGTGCTTTGAACTTCCTGGGTTGCTCTCACGCCTCCGGGCTCTAGTCCAGCCCTGCCACCTGCCCGTACCACGTCGCCTCCCTTATTCTGCAGCTGTCTTTATAGCCACCTTTCTCCTCACCAGCCACAGACCTCACCTGCCTTTTTGACCTCAACTCACAACGCTGCTCTGAGATTCTATGATCATTGAGGGATAAGACTGTTTCTGTCTAATTCATCATTGTAGCCTCACTGGCTACCACGGTAGCTGACATTTAATAGACATTTCATAATGTTTATTGAATGAATGAATTCACCTCTCTATAAAGCTTTTGTGATTTATGTAGTTTATTCTGATCGTTTCCATTACCTTCATTTTGGCCTCAATTCTTCATACTTGGCTTAATTTATTAGCTTCTGGACATGTTTCTCCACCTATGACCTCTGGCTTTTCCTGGCCATTCTGTTCCTTACTTCTTGATTCCTGCCATCCCCCAAGCAGCATTTCATCAGGAAATATCAGTGCTTCGGGATTCTCTAGTTCCCTAAAATGTGTAGAATCTAAAGTCCTCCTAAATCAACCCCTCCCTGTTTATTTCTACTCCTGCAAAATGAAGCCTGCAGTGCACCCGGGTGCATGCCTCACCCACCCTGAGTGTGCGCCGTCAGTTGTGTCTTCCCACCTTTGTCTTCTGATAACCTCCTCTCCACCATCGTCAGCTTCCACAGGTTCTCAGGGTCAGACTCAAGTCCCATCCCCTGTGCCAGACTCTCCTATCCTTTGATTCAGATGATTTCTTGAACGACATTGACGGTACATGTATTATTATTCCTTCGGCCGTTAATCCTCCATAACCTTGGCTTTATATGTCATTTTGCCCCCAAACCATGAGTGCCCTCGACAGCAGTTGTATCTGATATTATGTATTTTTGTCAATATCTGCATAATACCGGCCCGAAGATAAAATTAAGTTCTGTGGAATTTAATTAAATGTGTAAGTTTCGTAATGTCACAAAACAGTTTCTGCTGTATGTTTTCTTTATTCTTTTAAAGAGTCTTAGGTCATCTGTCAGTGAAGGAATTCGGGCAGTAGATGAACGAATGTCTAGACAAGAGGACATTAGGAAAAAAAAGGTAGGTTGCACATGGCTTCATGGTAGCACCTTGGAGTTAACGGCACTTACGCGCATGTGGTCTGATTTATTTCTCTTGGTACCTTGGCAGAGAGGAAGTGTGGGGTCTCTCCTTATTTTTGGGCATCAGTGTTCAGCAAAGTTCGCGAGGGGTCGAGCCAGAGCTGGAGCCCAGGTCTTCTCACTCCTGGGCTGATTAAGGTCCTGTTAATAAGAGAGGTGTGCTAAAGTAACTAATAAAAGAAAAAGACAAAGAAAATCGCGTATTCTTCTCATGCGTTAAGTTATTCATGACGGCATTAAAACTTTTAAAGAAAACTGTAGATTTCTTATGCTGCATGCCAGCTAAAAGCCCTTCCCTCATGTCTTCTCACACTTTTCAGTACTATGAAAGTGGTTTTTCTCAAAGCCTTTTTCTATGTATCTATATATACTTACGCTTATAATGTCATGTCAACTGTTTGAAATAGTAAGACAGAATTTTAGATGTACCCAAGTGGTCACAAAATTAACATTCCTCAATTTTTCCAAAAGAAGAAACAGTAATAACTGGTATTCGTGAAACACTTTACAGTTTAACAGGCATATAACTAATTTCTCAGCACCCCTATAAAGAAAATATTAAAATTTTAGACATTAGGGAGTAAGTGGGCTTTCTAAGACCGACTCTTCCAATGTTCTGCTGCAGGTTGAAAAACTAGTGTGTTGCTCTCATTCTGCCACGTTTATTTCTTCTTTTGTTTCCACTTGTTAACTGTACCTCTGCATGCACTGCTTTTACATTTTACTGGTCCTGTGTTTTAATTTTATTATCTGACTTGAAGGATGTAATGGCAGAGTTAGGATTAGAATTTGAGGCTTGATTCTAGCCTGGTGCTCGGTCAGTGTGTTCTAGATTTATTAGCATATTTTTCAAAATCTCAAGGGAAAGAAGCCTATTTTGAAACCTTCTGTTTAATTCTTTAAATATCAGCTTTCGTCCAAAGATTTCAAGAATGCAGTGCCTTTCTAGAAAAGATTGTAAGCTTTGTGAGAGCAGGGAATTTTTGCCTGTTTTATTCACCCATGTCCTCGCTGTCTAGAAGAATGTCTGGTGCACAATAGGTGCTCAGGAACTATTTGTTTAATTTTTTTTGTCTTTTTTTAAAATTAATTTTTATTGGAGTATAGTTTCTTTACAGTGTAGTGTTAGTTTCTGCTGTGCAGCAGAGTGAATTAGTTATACATATATCCATCTTCTTTCGATTTCCTTCCCATTTAGGTCACCACAGAGCATTGAGTAGAGTTCCCTGTGCTGTACAGTAGGTTCTAGTAACTGTTTGTTTAACGAATGACTTCCTTTTTGTTCTTTTAAGGATGAGAGTTTTTATAATATTCCTCAACCTCTTTGATAATATTTATTGTGTAATAATGTCTTTAATGAATTGACGCTTAGGCATATAATTGTGTCGTATACATGTAAATAGGATAAAGATGATCGGAAACTAAAATTAAAACATGAGAAAAGGGTCATAAGAAAATAAATGTAGTGCTTATACAGGGGTTCATAAGATGGGGAAAAGAAAGAAGAAATAAAAATGCAGGAAATGAGAAAACAAAAAAAGTCTAGTTTTTCTTTTTTTAACTATTAACTTGTAATAGAATATTGAAATATGCTTCTTCTGGGCAGCTAAAATTAAGTTTTACGTTCTTGGGAATTCAGTGTTATGTAGAAGTATTCAAACTGTAGAGTGCTCCACACACTTTAAGGTGACTTTTGGCTGTGTATTTCCCTGCATTTAGAAAGGGGAAATAAGATAATTAAGATTAAACATCATGATAACTTCTTTTTGGCTTCATTTTTATTTTTATAGATATGTGTGTTGAGGCTTATACAGGTTATTCGATCAGTTGAGAAAATTGAAAAAATCTTAAATTCTCAACATTCTAAAGAAACATCTGCACTAGAAGCAAGCAGGTAAGTATTTTTTACTAAATATCACATAAATTAGTACTTCACACCCAGGCTACTTTTTTTTTTTAGTTAAAACACATTTCTGATAAAGAAGAAAAGCCAAGTCTATGGCTCAGTGTTTTTGAACGTAGCTTATGAAAAGTGGAGGGCATGAGATGGTCAAGTTTATAATACATCCTTCTAAAACCTTTGTGGTGATGGACCACTGTTCCAACACATCACCTTACAGGGAGTCAGAGGAGTGTGCTTTCAGTGGAAGATTTTTATCTTTGGAATCGCCTTATGTAAGCACTGGCAAAATCCTTTGACCTTCCAGGTATGGAATGGCTTTTATCTTTCATAAATTTATGTAGACATGCCCAGAGTATCACCATTCATGTATCTTGCACTAGCATTGTAGTGTTAAGAAACAGTATAGGACACATTTAGTTAAAATTTATAAACAAGGGAAAGAAACCTTGTGAAATTAGAAAAAAATGACCATTTCCTTTGTTACACTGTGACCGTCTTACTACCTTCCTAGTGTGAATTCTAAATCAGCCAGGTAGATGAGTGGCTCAGAAGATGAGTAGGTCACACCAGCACCGTGGTGCCTTGGGAGGAGCACAAGTTTGTGCTGCGTCTACCATTGGGCAGCCTGAGTCATGGCACCTCAGCTCCCTGTGTCATGGGCAGCGTAAGGCTAATAGGAACTCCGCTGGCAGGGCTGTCCGACAGCTCGGCAGCCCGCACCCGGCATGTCGTAGGCCTTCACACATCTAATTTGGGTCTGACAAGAGCTTCTCCTAAAGTCGCGTGGACAGCCGTAACATTCTTCCCTGAGTAATATTGGATAATCTGCTGCAAAGCCAACCAAAGCCAAATTGAATATACCTATACCAAAGTCTTACCACACGATAAAGGCATGTTGGATTTCTTAATTTTAGGGATCAAAATGTTACATTTGGGAGCACCTTAAAGGCAGTACGCTCCATATCTCTCAGTGTATAGACTGAGGAATGTGGCATCCAAGAAGGAAGTGATTCTCCTGTCGTGGGTCTCTACTTCCTTTCATAATCAAGATGTACAAACAAGTGGTCAGCACTTGCTGTCTCTGTCCCTTCAGCCCCCCCATCCTCGCGCTCCTGCCCTTACCTCCGCTGGCCAGGGTCTCCGCTGCCGTCCTTTCTGGCCCGTCCCTTCTGACCCGTCCGGTGGAGCCGTTTGTCTTGAGCTGCTCCACGTCTCTCTCACCCTCAGCAGCATTGGCAGCTCCTGCCAACTTGTCTGCACTCGACATCTGCCATACCTGCCTCCCTGTTTTCTTTCCACTTGGGTCCGTTCCTACTCTCTTCCTCACTGATGTCTTTTTCTATGATACTATTCCTTTGCGATGTTCCATCTTTTTTTTTTTTTTTCTCCTTTTTGGCCGCACCGCATGGCATGTGGTATCTCAGTTCCCCAACCAGGGATCGAACTGTGGCCCCCTGCAGTGGAAGCGCAGAGTCTTAACTGCTGGACTGCCAGGGAAGTCCCTCAATGTTCCATCTTCAATGTAATAGATATTATGCTGTTTCTTGCTCAGAATCACCTTTGAGTACTTTTTAAAATTCAGATCAGCAACTTTGAGCTGTAGAGAGAGGAAAACCAGGGCAATGTAAGTGAATGGTAACTACAGCATGCTTCTCAGTACAAGAAACGTTTAGATAATTTATAATTAATAGATCCATACTAGGTTACTCAGGAAAGAGGGATTAACCTTTTGGGTTGGTCTTGCAGGGGAATTGCTCTCCCTCTAAACTAGTTTTTTGTGTGTTTTTTTTTTTTTTTTTTTTTGCGGTACGCAGGCCTCTCACTGTTGTGGCCTCTCCCGTTGCGGAGCACAGGCTCCGGACACGCAGGCTCAGCGGCCATGGCTCACGGGCCCAGCCGCTCCGCGGCATGTGGAATCTTCCCGGACTGGGCCACGAACCCGTGTCCCTTGCATCGGCAGGTGGACTCTCAACCACTGCGCCACCAGGGAAGCCCTAAACTAGTTTGAATGCTACAGATCCAGGACTGGATAGACCTGAAATGGACAGCATTTCATTTCCTTGTGATGTGGACTTTTTCCCCTCACTCACTGATAGGTCACCATTAGATACAGGATGCCTCAAGAGAAGCCCAGCAGATGCCTCAGTGCCTTTACGTTTTTCTTCTTTTGCTATTTAGCTTCCCTTTGAGTGGTATTGTTGCAATGTATTTTAGAGGAAAGAAGTGCATTTATTACACTTTGTGGCAGATACACAATGAATGTCCTTTCACTAGGACCCAGAGAATACAGATCGACTGCTCTTTCAGCTCTTTGGTAAATGAAAATGTAGAGCTCTTCTGACTTACTTGATGTATTGCCGCTAGAGGGCCGCTTTTATTTTATCAAGGAGACAGCAGTGTTTGGTATTTTAGAAGTACTGGAGGTATTTTAGAGGAAGAGAGAATGAGACAGAGCAGTAGAAGGGGATTCAGGTGTAAATAATAGGATAGGGCAAGAGAGGGAAGGGAGGTTAAAGATGAAGAAGGCCATGGACAGGAGAGCCTGGGGGAGGAGGTGGAAACACCCGTCACACCCACAGTGGCCTGGTCCAGCTCCTGCTTCTTGCTTGGACCCTGTGGCTGAGGCCAGGCAGCGTCAGTGGCTTATACTGAAGTAGTTGCCCACTGTCCTAGAACGTGCTGTGCATGTGACTTGTGAAAGCTGGTGGCACGAAGGATGCTTTAGCTTCTACCTTGTAACAGGGGGCTGTGGAAAACACAGTGGGCGCTAAAGCATCAGCATTGCTGATCACGTGATGTGTTCTCTCGGAAACTTAAAACCTTTAGGAGTTAAATTTCTCTAATTGTCTCTACTAGCCCACTTCTGACTGGACAGATTTTGGAGAGAATTGCCACAGAATTTAACCAGTTACAGTTTCATGCTGTTCAAAGCAAAGGCATGCCTCTTTTGGACAAAATAAGACCAGTAAGTGTTGTTTTGGATTTCCACACTTTGGTATTTAGGAATTTGCTGAATAGTTTTGGCTTACCTGACACAGGCCTCATTTTGTTGCCCTTCACTTTATTGCACTTCACAGATATGTTTTTGTTTTGTTTTGTTTTGTTAACAAATTGAAGGTTTATGGCAGCTCTGCATCAAGCAAGTCTGTCAGCCTACCAGTGCCATTCCAGCAGCATTTGCTCACTTCCTGTCTTTGTATCACATTCTGGCAATTTTCACAGTATTTCAAACCCTCCACCAGCAAAATGATTACAGCTCACTGAAGGCTCAGATTATGATTAACATCTTTTAGCAATAAAGTATTTTTTAATTGTTTTTTTAGACATAATGCTATTGCAGACTTAATATACTGCAGTATGGTGTAAACATTTCTTTTACGTGCACTGAGAGACCAAGAGATCCCAGTGCCCCGCTTCACTGTGGTCCTGCTCGGTTTACTGGGGCCTGGAGCCACACTCGCAGCGTCTCCAAGGCATGCCTGTAATGCCTGTGATAATTGTTGATCTGCGGGATTCTGAAACTAGCTTTGAATTTTTTCCTTCAGTTTTTGTTTTTTGGACCCCTGCCCCCTAAGTGTCACACATTGTAGATTTTGTGTAAAGACACAGGCATATTCTCCGAATTATAAGGGTAAAATTAATTCTAAACTTCATGTAACTTGACACACTGCATGATGTAGTCAGAGTTAGTTTATCCGCAACTCTCGACTGGGCTTTAGATTCATGATGTTTGTCAGATTTACTCTGTAGCTTAAGAGGAAAATAACTTTTTTTCTCATTCTGCAATTCTGTCTAAGTCCTCCTTTGATATAGCAAAGATTTACTTATAAAGAGATGTGGGGTGGAGGAAAGATTCATTGTTACGCTCCAGAAAATGTTAATATTTTAATTTTACACATATTCTCTTCTAGTGCCGCCAGAGATTTGTTATGTATATATTTGAGTCTTTAGAAATTGTTCCAGCTGCTTTCTTACCTGTTTTTCTTGCAGCGTATAGCTGGCATTACAGCCATGTTACAGCAGTCACTGGAAGGCCTCCTTTTGGAAGGCCTGCGGACTTCCAGTGTCGATGTGATCCGGCACTGCTTACGGACTTACGCCACGATTGACAAGGCACGGGACGCGGAGGCGTTAGTTGGTCAAGTCCTGGTGAAACCATACGTGGATGAGGTTTGTGCATCCCCAGGCCTCCATTCGGCAGGCGTTCAGAGAGCGTCTGCTGTGTCCTGGATGCTTCACTGGGCGTGAGGGTGGATCAGAGGTCCTTCTGTAAAGAGTCTCATAGTTACTGCAGCATCAGCTGTAAGAAAAGGTTGGTCCCTGGTGGTTACAACCAGCGTGCAGGAGTCAGGCACCCTCTCTCGTATTTTCTAGTGATGCTGTAGCCCAGGGATTATCTTAATTTAGTAGGGGACAGGTCTTCCCTAGGGAGAAGGTGTGTATCAACATTTTTAGGTCAGTTTTATGCTATGTAGATTATTTGCCAATAAAGTTTTTAAAACGAATCTTTTAACTACTGGTCTGGTGGGTAGAATGGAACAAGTAAAGCAGATGCCAGCACCGCAGCTCAAGTGCCTCGTGGTGGGACAGCGGGCCAAGAGCCCTGAGCGTGGAAGGTCTGCGTGGAGGGCTGTCTTCACAGACTGCTGAGGAGTGTGTGGGCCAGGAAGGTGGGAGGGAGGGAATGTTCACAGATGAAGGGCTTTCATAGGCAAATGAGCAGCGTAATACCTTAAATCCAGAACTTGGCTATCCAGTGTCCTTCACCTACGAGGACACAGTTAAAATTTGGGAAGTAAGCACGTTCTGCCTTTGAGCAGCCAGAATATATTACAGATTGTACCACGTGAAGTTGCCAATACTCAGCATTTTCCGACGCGCAAAAATGGCAGCTTTGTCTGGTTCAAACTGGTGGAAGTCACAGGCCCGTCCTCAGTGTTTGCAGACTTTCTTCAGTGCCACATCAGTGTGGACGCTCTTTCTGTCCAGTTAGTACAAAGCCTACTCACCATGACTTTGGGGCGAAAGTCTCCCATTTCTAAATGGGGAAAATTGAATGTCATTGATAAAAATGAAACTTAAGGATTAATTTCAATAGTCCAGTCAGCTTTCATTAGGATTACTAAAAATAAATGGTCTGTCATCTTCCTCTGTTTGTATCCTGTTGTATTTCATAGCTGTCTCTCTATAGGAGTGAAGAAGACAAATTACCTACACTATTTCTTTATCACTAAGTGAAAATGGTTACTAATTTATGCCTTTGTTTTTCATTGAACTGAACCTAATGTGCTCAATTAAAGAAACGTTTGATGTCTCAGTGGCACATGAAATAAACTGGCCGCATTTTAATTTTATTTAAATTCGTATGTTTGTCATTCGCCTCTTGATTCTCAACCTTAACACAAAAGATAAAATAATAATAAAGTAAAATAAAATATACTCCCTTCCATCTTTCTCTGTCTCAAACCTTCCCCTAATCTGAATAATGGTATTTAGAAGAAAAGGCCACGGTCAAGACAGCAAGGAGCTGTTGTCATGGGAAATCATCGTTTTATTTCGTTTTCAAGCTCAGGAGGGAAACAGGCGAATGTGTCTGGCTTTTCAGCTTCAGGCCAGTCTCTGGCACCCAGCCTGTGTCTCCCCCAGGTCAGAGCTATGCACCCGAATCCTGGAACTAGCTCTGAGTGAGGCTGTTGCTGTTAGGAAACATGTCAGCTGGGGAGGAGGGGGGCGAGAGGAAACACACTTTTCAGGTTTTCTTTGTTCTTTTCCCTGTGGTATGTAACTCATACTTGTCTTTTTTAAAAATGATGCTCCTTTTACTAGGTGATTGTAGAGCAGATTGCCGATGCTCACCCGAGTGATCTTCAGCTCATGTACAGGAAGCTCCTGGAGTTCGTTCCCCACCACTGCCGCCTCCTTCGAGAGGTCACGGGAGGAGCCACCTCAAGGTAGTCTGAGCAGCTGTTCTCAGAGCTCCCGCGGTCCGGGGCTGCGCCTGGGAGCCGCTCGTGCCCTGCTGGTTGTTGCTGTCTCGTGTGGACCGGGTTCAGATGCCCTTTCCTGTCTGTGTGTGAGCACAGTGCTCTGAGCTGGGCAGGGGCCATTAGCCTCGTCTTACAGAGAAGGAAACTGTAGTGGGTGGAACGGAGGAGAATGGTGTGTCTCTCTTGAATCCACAGCCCATGCTTTGCCCTCTCCTACACTGTCAGTTCCCTAAACTAGGTTTGAAATACAAGTTGGTTTCCTTCCATTATCCTAATGTCATAATCTGTTAATAAATATCAATTCAGTTTAATTCAACAAGTTTTATAAGATGTTAATTGTGGTTAAAGTCATCTTCAGTTTTCCCTCCTTTTGTCTGATTTCCATGGTTTTCAGTTCTGTTTTGTAAATACCCCACTGCCTTCCACCACTGCCACTGTCCTGGTCCAGGCCTTTGTCATTTCTCTGTCCACAGTAACAGGTTTTCCCCACCTGCTCGCGCGTCTCAGTCTGCCCCTCTGCTGGCACATTTACCCACAGTGCTGAGATTCATGCCCTGTCTTCCTGAGTCTTTAGTGGCTTCCTATTGCTCATTGTGGAAAATGCAGGCTTCTTGATCAGCACCCAAGGCCCCTTGTGCTCTGGCCCCGGTGGTCCTTGGGTGGGGCACTCTGCTCTGTGGTACCCTCGCCCTGCAGTTTTCCAGCACACAGCTGCACTTGCCCGCCCCAGCACACGCTGGGCGGGTCTATGTTTTTCCTCGGAGTCCCCTCCGCCTTTCCTGATCCCTCTTTTTGTTGACCTGTCACTCCACGTGAAGCCCCAGCTCAGATGCCACTTCCTTCAAGAGACCATCTTTTACCCTGATGTCTACCTTTAATCCTGTTCTCTGCAGGCCATTGCACGTCGCTCTCACTTTTCCCATCTCAACAGTGTGCTCCCCTCCCGCACGGCCCACACCTCCCTCCTGGCACAGTGTCTTGAAGGCAGTAACTACCCAATGTTTGCAGGATGAAAGACTTAACCTATTTACAGCATTAGAAAGGCAAATGAGGTCCCTGTCTTCATGGAGTGAACATTATATTTGGTCTTGAATTTTTGTTCTTTGAAAAGAAAAAAAAATCTGGGGAACAAATACGCTGCTTGACTTGTGAAGTACCCTATTTCCAGTACACGATTTCAGATGAAGCCTTGTTTTGCCACTTTTGCTTAGTAACCATGAAGATTTAGTTGGATTTGGATTTGGGGTAAGAATTTAATAGAAGTCATGGGGTAAATTTAAAGAAGCCACAGTTATGAAACAACCAGTCATTAGATTTGACGGGCCTAGTCTTGGTCCTGAAATATCAAGTTACAGAGCCTCACGTGCTCTTTTCCATGGTTTTCAGTGTGGCAGAATTCATGCAGACGCCTCAGAAATCTGAGGAATCTAAACTGTACCTTGGTGGGCCATCTGCATTTGCTTGAGGCCCCTCGTCCCGCCACTCCTCACCTTCCCTTGCTCAGCTTCTGCCTCCAGGTGCCCTTTATAGCTGGGGACACCAGCGACGTTCAAGATTTATCTTCCGAAGAATGTGGGTTAGCTTTTCTAACTGTTGATCTCACAGATTTAAGTTTTCTCTTTGGGGCTTTAGTTAGACATTTACTTTGGGAATGAGGTGATCTTGTCCTTCAGTGTTGTTCAGATTATGTGCATTTGTATTTTAAAATCTTCAATTCTGTTCCTTCTTTCTTCCGATACCTTAATAGAGCTACTTCTTATTATGATTAAAAGTATATGATATGATACATGGAATTGGGTATGTGGGACACAGGCATCTTCTTTCCCTCCTGGACCCTCCTCCAATCCCACCAGTAATTTCTCATCAATTCCTACCTATTATAGAATGAGATTATCTGATAGCTCTTTCTGAACAGTAAAGCTGAATAAGCTATTTGTCTTGATAGTTTTTGCTAAGCAGGAAAATTATGAAAACTTTTTACTGTTTATTTTTAATACTTATCAGAATGTTAAATGCCAATTTGTTATCCCCACTTAGCTACACAACTCCCCGTTTTACTAAACAAATGAGACCGTGTATTGCATGGATGATCAGTTTTAAAGACAGTTATCTTAATATAGAGCATATCAATAACGGAGCAGTCCAAGTGGGTCGATCAGTGAGATGGTGTTGCTTAAAGCTACTTACAGGTCTTTAAGTTCAAGAGAAACGTAAGGAACCTGCTGTTTTTGTTTACGTACTTCTGTATTTAACCACTATTAACATAGCACGCGTTGTATGCTGGGCACCATCCTAAACGCTTTACAAATATTAATCCACATAATGACCCTGTGAGGTACGTATCATTATCCTCCCTGTTTTGAAGATGAAGAAACCAAAACACAGAGAAGTTAAATGACCCAAGATTTGAACTCACGTACTCTGACTCCCAAGTGCATGCTTTTATCTCAGTGTTGTCTGTCATCTACGTTTGTGAATTAGAAACCCAGAGTCCAGCCTTTTGGCTAAAAATGCAGAATAAAGCATGCACACGCAAAAAACATTACCGTTATCAGTTTTTTGTATTAAGATTTGTGATCGAGATTTTACGTAAAATAGTCATAGAACTTTAGAACTGAGGGTAATCTTAGGGATAGCTGAAGTTGTTAGTAATTGGGCAATTAGCGTGATTTATAGTGCTTTAGAGTTGAGTGGTGTTAAGGTTGAATACAAGACTGCTTTTCTTTTTTTTTTAAATATATGTGCTGTCCTGTAGGCATTATTGTTCCATTTACAGAGCACAGGCAGAGTAGATGTAACATAATTCTTCTTTTTTTAAAAAAATTTATTTATTTTTGTCTGCGTTCGGTCTTTGTTACTGCGTGCGGGCTTTCTCTAGTTGCGGCAAGCGGGGGCTACTCTTCGTTGCGGTGCGTGGGCTTCTCATTGAGGTGGCTTCTCTTGTTGCCGAGCACGGGCTCTAGGCGCGCGGGCTTCAGTAGTTGCGGCGCACAGGCTCGGTAGTTGTGGCTCGTGGGCTCTAGAGCGCAGGCTCAGGTGCTGTGGCGCACGGGCTTAGTTGCTCCACGGCGTGTGGGATCTTCCTGGACCAGGGCTCGCACCCGCATCTCCTGCATTGGCAGGTGGATTCTTAACCACTGCGCCACCAGGGAAGTCCCACAAAGACTGCTTTTCCTGTGGTATTAAACTGCTTCTTTTTCGAGACAGAGTATAAACATGGTAGCCCATTTTAGGGGAGAAAATTGTGCCAAGTTAAGTTGATGTAGTTTTCCATTACCCTTGACCCCCAGCTTGCTTACTACTTGATAGATAGATGTAGGAGTCAGGACACAGAGGATGTGTCAGGTTCAAGGTGAGAATGAGATCAAGGAGTGAAATAGAAGTTTGGGTCTAAGAACAAACTAATTGACAGATACCGTTTTTTTAAAAAGGTTGAAATAAATTTTAGCCTGAGGAACTTTTATTTTAATAAAAGCACCACAGTGGAATTTTGCTTTTTGGAAGTAGAAGATTCTGGTGTATTTGACTGAAATTTTCCTCTTATCTTACAGTGAAAAAGGCAATACTGTTCCCGGATATGATTTTTTGGTGAATTCTGTCTGGCCAGAAATAGTACGAGGATTAGAAGAAAAATTGCCCTCACTTTTTAATGCTGGGAATCCCGATGCCTTTCACCAGGTACCTTTTCCTCCATCGTCTTGATTCTTGAAGATGTTAACCTGAGACTTTAGGATAATCGTATCTTTTCTGCACAGTCTTGGTTCTGTGGTTTTAGGAAAAACCACAGTCTGAGTTACGTAGCAAGCATTTACCTTAAAACACGCACTGTTTTATTCAAGTCATAGATAGTCTCTGATAACTTCAAGGACTAAGAATATTTTTTAGAATGTAAAGTAAAATTCAGTCTAGATGCAATTGGGACTAGATCTGAATATTCTAGTTTTTAAAAAGATCCTAAGGGCCATTAAAAACAAGGCTGTTTGCAGTTGTTTTCCATGAAAAATTAAGTTTGTAGATATCTACTGTATCGTTTTGAAGGAAAACGAAGTATTGGATTGGATTTTAAAATGCAATATGTAAGTGTCCTCTATAATTTGAAAGATTAGGAGGCCTCGATATTTTCATTTTTAAAAAAAAAAAAATCATTTAAAAGACTTCATGGTTGATATTTCAGTAGACTCGTATGTTAATTTTCCATTGTACCATTTTTTAAAGACAGTACGTAGTGTCCTGGAGAAGAATAAAGGCTCTCGGCCAGGTGGCCTGAGTCCGTGCCCAGCTCCCCTGCTCAGTACTCGTGTTGCTCAGCCCCTCGGTGCCTCTCCTCTCCTTCCTGCTCTGGATTTTGATTTTGGGGTTTTCGATTGTTTTATTCAACATGACAATCTTTGTCTTTCGCTTAGGTAATTTGTTAAATTTAGAATGATCGTAGTGACTGATATATTTGGGGTTTCTTTGGTTCTTCCTATTTGTCCCATTTTTCTTCCTTCTTTTCCTTTCTCCCTTCTTTTTTTCTTTCCTTTTCCGCCTTCTCTGTATTTTGGACTTTTGGGGATTTGTTTTCCTCATTTATTCTGTTTTTCCCCTCTACTAATTTGGAAGTTCTACCCTTTATTTCTTTATGTATTAAGTAACCTTAGTGGTTACTTAACAGAATCTAACGCTCACTGGTGTTCTCAGCCTCCCAAACAGCACAGGGATCTTAGAGGACTTTGGTGCCAGTCGCCCCATTCCATAGTATCTATTACTGTTTCCAGGGTCTTATTTCTATTTTGATTTTTTTTATCCCCCAAATTGGGCGTTATTTTTATTGTTTTACGTGGTCATCGTTCTCCTCTCAGAATTATTCCACGTGTTTATCATTTCCTTTGCTTCCTGTTCCTTCTTGGATGTTAGACCTTTTTTCTTGGATCATTTTCCTTCTTCCTGAAATTCATCTATTAGCAGGGCCTGTTGATAATAAGTTTCACTTTTTTGTGATAAACCCTCAGTTTGTATGTCTGACAATAACTTTATACCTTTTGTGTTTGAAAGGTAGTTTTGATGGAAGTAGAATTCTCTGCACTTTGAACATTGTCTCTTGACTTCCGTTATGAAAATAGTTACTGTTGTTTCTTTGTAGTTATCATGCCGTCTCTCCCAAATCTTGCCTGCGACTCTAGTGTGCTGTTTCATTATGAGAATCTAGTGTGGGCTTCTTTTTCTTTATCGTATTTAGGATTTGTTGGCTTTCCTGGATCTGAGGATTGGTGGTTTTTTAATCAGCTCTGTCTCATTTTTATTCATTAACTCTTCAGTTGTGCTTTTCTCTCATTCCTCTATTATTTTCTTCTAGAACTTTTGATTAGACTTCCTCACTTTATCCTTTGTGTTTCGTGAATTCACTTTTTAATTTTTTGTCTCTTTGTGCTCATTCTGGGTAATTTCTTGGGACTTTTCTCCTAGTTCACTGATTCCTTCTTCAGATTTGTCTAAACTCCTTTTCACCTGTTTCCAATTTACCCTTATTTTCGTTTCTAGAAGTTCTGTTTGCTTCTTTTTCTAACTCTGCTTGGTCAAATTGCCTATTAAATTTTAAAGTGTAGAGAGGCACAAGGTGAGTGTGGTGAGCCTGGGGCCTGGTAGACTTCAAAACAGGGAAGACAACAAACTGGGAGCTTTATTATCCCAGAAATACCACCGATCTGTTCTCCTGGCCCATGGTACAGTGTACTGAACAATATGAGGTCTTGAGCATTAGCAGTTTAAGACCCTTTTCATTCCTCTTTAGAGAATCATTTTGATCGTGTTAGGCTCAGGAGATTTTTCAGCTCAGAAACGAAGCTTTCTGCTAGAGTGTCGACTTTAGAATTCTAAACCAATACTTAACGTTTGCGGGTACAAACATTTCTTGCAAGAAACGCTTTCAGCTTTCAGTTTTAATGGGACATGCTTCTGTGAAGAGAGAAATATTTTTGTATTTTTCAACACCCATTGCAGGGGTATAGTTTTATCCCAGAAGGGATGAGTAATTCCTTTCTTTGTCTCAACTCCACACATGTAGACCACACTCAGGGGATTCAGTAAGTGTAGCTCAAAACCAGTTGAAAGAAATTGAACACCTGTGGTAGTGTTACTGCACTAAAATTCCCACATAAGCACAGACATCATCATATTCAGGTGATTGGTTTGGTGACCCAGAACAGAGTCCCTCTTAATGAGAAGTACATGGGAAGTCCTGCAGTGTCCTCCCCAGAGCCTGGGGACTGGGGAATAGAGCCCTTGCCGAAGGAATGTGCAACTGCAGTTTTGCACTGCTGACTGGCGAGGGTTCTGTTTCCCCCATTTCCTTGCTTTGTTTCTGGGTAAATTCTCTCTGAGCCTAAGCAGAAGAGGAAGCGTCATTTATAAAATAGGGGATGATATAAAAGTAGTTACCGGGTAGGGCAGTTTTCTGGGTTAAAGTAAGAAAAACAATTTTAAGCACTGTGTGAGGATGATAAATATTAAGTAAGTGTTAGCTTCTGCTCTGAATGGTGTTTTTAGATTCCTCCTGTCAATCTTCACGCTGTGCCATCTATAAAAAGGATGTAATTACTCACATGGTTTGAGTCTTTCTTTCCTTTTTAAAATTTTCTACTTCTTCTTCTTCTGGAGAGGCAATGAAAATTATACCACTTAATCTGCAATCTCTTGTGATTCCAATGGACTGGGTTAGGGGTGCCCTAGAAGATGGGGGAGAGCTGTCGCTTAAAGACCACTGGACTTAGGATGCCTGGGTCTCCTGACGGGCTTGCCACCTAGGACCTTGAGCACGTCACAGAACCACTTCGGGCATTACTTGATCTTTAAGCGGGGACCTTGGAAGGAAGATCCCATAAGGTCCTTATCAGATCCAGAAACTATGATTCTGTGTGTTGATCTTTATCTTGATTACAGCTTTTTTCGCTATATGATCCCAGTTCTGGTTAGTTCACTTAAAATGAAAATGCCACCTGTTTGTTCTTATTTTAGAAATATACCATAAGTATGGATTTTGTAAGAACACTTGAACGGCAATGTGGATCACAGGCCAGTGTAAAAAGATTAAGAGCACATCCCGCCTATCACAGCTTCAATAATAAGTGGAACTTGCCTGTGTATTTTCAAATAAGGTCAGTAATTTACCCCCCCCCCACCTCCACCCTTCTAAAACAGACTTTGAGCACCAGTTAAGTATGTTGGCTCCAGCTAACAGCCCCTTCTTGATCATCATACTGTTCTTTGGGAAACAAAATGTAGAGTGGAAGTGCACAGAAGTATCGTGATTGCCAAAGTTCTGGCTTGTATGACAGAAAGATAAGTCTTACTCCTTGGTCATTAGACAACTGAGAACACTAGACTCAGAGTGAGCTAGACCAGGCCTGGCTTCATTCCCACGTGCTACGTCCTTGTTCATCCTGAAGAGACAGAAAGAGCGGGTCACCTGGCAGCTCTTTCTCCCCGTTTTCCTCTCTCATCACCTGCTTCAAATAGCAGACCTACCCTGCATTTGTTGTTTTGCTCATCTGGAACATTTTTTGTCCTCAGAGGGAGTCGGGAGAAGTATTCTCTCTTAAAGTAGTCTCTGTAGCTGATTCCGTCTTAGCAATTGATAGTAATTCTACCTATTGTTTTGGATTCCTTTATAATACTTTGTGACATTTTTTCTCTCTATTCTGGAAAACGCTGACACGTTTCTTCCAGATGTCATAATGATATCACCTGTGTCAGTAACTGGTTCTGTAGACTGTTTGGGGAAATTTAGGATAAATTCTTAACAATATGTGTTCCCTTAGAAGAATAGGTGATAATAGCCATTTCTGCAGATTCTCTTGAGTGAGATCACAGTAAGCTCCTCCGTAGAACGGCGTTAACGAGAGCATTTGAGCTAGAATGCTCTTTCAAGACTCAGGCTTTTTGTTTAAATTGTTGGATGTTTTCATTAATTATGATGCAGTCCTTCCCCAGGGTTCTAAGGAATAATTACAGAGGGAGATATACTAAGAACTAGGTACCTTGATTCGTAATTACTCGCCATGATTGAGAATGTATGTAATCATCTTTTGATAGTGAAATCGTAGCTGTCAGACTGTTAGTAAGATGCCCTTTTACACACAATACTGGGTTTTATGCTTAATTTTTCAAGGTTACATTATCCTGTAGGTAGGAAATTAAGGATTTTTTTTGTGTAAGATACTCATGGACTGCGTGGGAAGTAGTCGTTACGTGGTGATCAAACTAAGCCAGGGCAAGAAGCCCTTTTGGTTTGTGAGAAGAATTTAAAATGGTGAAGCATCATTTCATAGCATAAGACTGCAGTAGAGAAATAATGTTTCAACTGTCCCATGTCTTTTGTAGTCCAGGTTCAAAGTTAGATTGCTTTGGATATCCAATGCCATCAGCCCATACTCCAGTCTACTGCCTCCGAACCCCTCTTTTCTAGTCGTTTTCCCCGGACCCCAGGGCCCCATGCTTGGTAATCTTGCACTGTCACCTTGCTTCCTGGAGCTCTGGGCCCCGCAGGGGCGGCACAGCCCGGCCTCGGCAGGTTCTCCTCTCGTTATATGTTCTCTCAAAGCTGAGATTGAGCCTTAAACTCTGTCGGAACTCAGCCAGTTCCCTGAAAGACGTTTTCACCTTCAGCAGATTTTAGCCATAGCATTCAAAGGGATTGGTTAACTTTTCTTTGTAAACAGTTTTATTTAAAATGTGTAAAATTTAAAAAAAAATATGCTTGAGTTATGAAGTGTGGAACTTCATAACTTTCAATACATCTGCTTTTCCGTTTAAGAAATAAATTCAAGTAATACTTTATGGGACACCGTTCTGTTGATTTTTATCAGGCATTAGATTGTTTATTCTGAGGGATGACAGAATGTTTTGCGAACACCGCTGGGGTCAGAGTTGTAGTGTTACCTGATTCACCTCAGGGTCATTTAAAGTAAGCCTAAAAAGCCAGTGGGGTGATGGTGTGTTGACATGTTTCTAGGAAGAAGTATTAATATTGCACCCTCAGTAACAGGTGGATGCTCCCGGGTCTGACTCTATGCCTGCATCCCCGTCACCTTCAGGAAAAAGGCAGCCCTGGCCCACACACACCGTTCTGTGAGCACTTGTGCACCCCTCCTGCCCCGGTACCCTACTGTGTCTGCGCTTCATTTGTTCTTACAGGAGTATCGGAAAGTAGGGTTAGGACTCCGTTTCTCATAGGAAGAGATTAAATGTACATGTGCGCAGAGCAGTCTCAAATGGTAGCGAATCAGTGGCTGCCTGGAAACTGGGCTGGTCGCCCTTTAAATGCCACAGGCAAAGCGTTAGGTCTTTTTTAATTGAAATCTCGCTAGAATGTTATATGCTCCCAGGACGGTCACATGTGTGTTCTGTGTCTGTCACGTTCAGCACGCGCTGAGCATGGTGTAGCTCCTTTATGACATGGAGTCCGTGTGGCACTAACGTACCTTCCTTTCCCTCCACCCTCCGCAAGTGTGTGCCTGCGCGAAGTAGAGACATGCGTTGGGAAGTGCGTCTCCAGACCCTCCCCAAACCCAAATGTAAGAATTTGGGAGTGTTTGTATTTGGGGTTGCCTTTCTTACAAATCTCCTATCAAGAGTAGAATAGCATCCCATATACACATGAAGACTACAGCACAACTTTTCAAATTCCACCAAAGTAACATCTCACTTTGTTTCTTTTCTAAGAAGTATAACGTATCACTTCAATCCTGGAAGCTACTGCTCAGCAAGGCTGTGCCAGGGGCTGGTGCTGGGCTCCTGGCCCTTGGGGCTAAGGGGACAGCTGGGTCACGTGACATAGACAGCTTTCCTTTCAAGGGTCCAACAGCTGGTCCCACGCAGTCAGCACGTCTGTGTGAAATGCACTGCTGTCGGGTCTGCTGCATTTTTCTTGCACTTTCTCGTTTGTGTGTTCATCAGAATTGTCACAGACGTACATGTAATTTTATCCCGTGTCTTTACTTACACTGAACTATACCTGCTCTTCCCATGGCTGCAGAGCTTCGAGCTGACCTCTCTTCATGCTGCGCTCAGCGTGGATGTGCTGCGCGTTTACAGGCCCTTCCCTTCCTTGGGGCCTGGTGTTCCCGTTGTAAATGGTGCTGTGTTAACTGTCAGGCCTTTTCCGTGTTTTGCGGATTTGGAGGAAAGGTGGGCTGAGGGTCTGAGGCTGACGCAGGTGCTGGTTTGCTCCCTCCACTGCGGGGCAGCCCCTCCCCGTCCTCACTGTGCTCGGGGCCACCGCCTCCTTCGCTGGGCCCCGGCGCTCTCTTCTGTTCCCCGCTTGCCTTCTATCACTTGCTCTCTCTCTGCCTCTCCCTGCTGCTTGGAGAGACTAGCCTTTCGCAGGCTTCGCGGGGCAGAGGGCGAGTCCTTTCCCTCCCTGTGGTGTAGGGACGCTGCAGGCACCGGCCAGCTCCAGTGGCCAGGGCGGTCCAGAGTCCTCCGCTGTCAGCCACTCGCACCTTTGTGGCGGACGGGGTGGCTGCTCCTTGTGTGAAGTGCTTTTACTCCTGAAAACCAGCCTCTGAACTGCTTTTAAAAAGCACGTGAGTGCTATCCAAAAACCAGAATTACGACTTCAGTAAATTGCAGCATGTGTCAGAATTTATTGCTAGCAAAGGAGCTAGCAGGTGACAGAAGAGTGTATGGTAAAGAAAGTATGAAGATGGAAGAGCTATATAGTTGGGAAGAAAGATGCTACGTAAGCAGCTAGTTAAGGAAATACACACACACACAAAGTTTTCATTTCAGAGTCATAAAAATGTGTCCACACTAGTCATTAAAATAGAAGTCTGTGACAGGATGGTATGAGGGCACAAGTGGGCCAGCAGAGGAAAAAGAAAACCCATCAGGAAGCAGATCTTGAGCCTCGGGGCCGGCGGGCCAGTTACCATGACAACGTGAGAGACCAGCAGCAGGGCAGCAGATGTTCGAGGAGCGCCAGGCAGAGAGCTGTTCTGGTGTAACTGCCTCTACCTTCAGTGATCTTTCTCAAGCTGCAATCAAAGACACAGAATACGGCTTTCTCATTTCTTAGTTTGGGGGACATTCACTTTCTTCTGATAGGGCTGATGTAAGGGCATTGGAAAAACCAGTCGTACGGCCTTGAAGTGATTACCTGATTATAGCTGGTGGGACTTGCCAGAAATGGCTTCCTAGTGGATTAATTGAGACACGTTTATTTCCTGCTCGGTAAAAAAAAGTCTGGAGAACAGGCATCAGGGCTGGTGCGGCATCTCTGACAGTGCTGGCCTCACCAACAAGCCAGTGGAGGAAGGTCCTGTTTCGTGGGGAGAGGGGAGGATTGGTGGGACAGCCGCCTGCAGCAGAGAAAACAACAGTTTACACTCTTGTTTTTCTCTCAGATTTAGAGAAATAGCGGGATCCTTAGAAGCAGCACTTACAGATGTCCTGGAAGACGCACCAGGTAACTTCCTCAAAGTGACAAATGACAGGCTGTCACTGAGTTAAGTAGGCTCACCAAGTCATCTTGGGGACCTCAGTACCCTGGGGGCTCTTTCACCTTTTCCTGTCTTCCAGTAAGTTAGACCCAAAGGTGTACTTTAACTTCTTTTTTTAAAAAGGGTTTATAGGGCTTCCCTGGTGGCGCAGTGGTTGAGAGTCCGCCTGCCGATGCAGGGGACACGAGTTCGTGCCCCGTGAGCCATGGCCGCTGAGCCTGCGCTTCCGGAGCCTGTGCTCCGCAACGGGAGAGGCCACGGCAGTGAGAGGCCCGCGTACCGCAAAAAAAAAAAAGGTTTATAGAGCTTCTTGCTGTACAGAGATGATAAAAACGCTGCTTTAAGAACACAGGAAGGAGACCTCATTTTCATTCCTCAGTATAACGTGTCAAGGGGATATAACTGCTGCTGTGCTTAAGGGAGCAGCCCTTTTTGTAGCCAAGTGGCCACGCTCCACTTCTCTCCGAAGCTGAGGTGAAGGACCAGGGTGGCCTTCCCTCTGGGCGGGGGTGGGGTGGGGGGGTGGGGGGCGATGGCTCACAGCGGGGGCTCCTTGCCCCGGGCCTCCAGAGCCCTTGGGCCAGTCCTGGGACAGTGCGCAGGTGACCGGGGTTAGGATACACTTTGCAGACACGTTTGCATCATTTGCATCCCTACAGCCTCGTTCACCTGTGTCACGTTGTAGCCATGCCTGGTGGCCACTCACCTAGTAGGTGGCTGTTCCTATAGCCGCAAGGGTCTTGGGGCAGCTCCACTCCGCTTTCTGCTCCCTTTCGTGCAGCCAAGTTCCATCTAAACTGCACTCTTTTAGCCTCAAAGTTAGTTTCCAGCTGTTTTTGCCCAAAATGGCCATATGTAATCGACATCCTGTGTTGAAATAGCGTATTCAGGAGGGAAGGAGAAGACAGGACAAATTCAGAACCGAAGGTGAAACCCTTGCCAGTGGCTGCCTCTCCAGCTTGTGCTTGTTGATCTGGTACGAAGTGTCTGCTGGCTGGCGATTCTGAACGCCGCTTATGGCTAATGCCTGTCAGATGCCTGGGAGGGGAGCCATGTAAAAGTAGAAGGACCTCCCTAGAGCTTTGCTGACAAGAAGGCCGCTGCCTTCACCCTTGGGGTGTACGTGGAAGATTTTAGCCGTTGGCCCTTCAGCTGAGATTCCTTAACCGTATGTTTTTTGTCTAGCTGGAAGTTCGTATTGCCTCTTGGCTTCTCACAGGACGTGGAGCAGCCTGCAGAGGTGTTGGTCTGACCAGATGTTCTTGCCGTTGCTGGTGCATCGTCTGTGGAGACTCACTCTGCAGATTCTCGCACGGTACTCCGTGTTTGTCAAGGAGGTGAGGGCTGGCGGGTGGCTCATCCCTAATCGAGGCTGAAACGAATTAAAGATGGGTGAAGCCGAACGTGCTGAGAGTCTTAAAGGCCGTGTTGTCATGAGAGGTTGATGCGGGGACTGCAGGCCAGCTTCTCAGTGGCTACCCAATTCCGCTTCTGGGTTTCCTTTTCACTCGTACGTGTGGCCTCGAGGGGCGTCTGCTGTCACGTGGTCAGTGGTTTGTCGTTTGGAAAAGCCCTCACCGGCCACCACACTTTTCCCTTCTGAAAACCAGGATCTTTGCCTCCAGACTAAAACAGAAATGAAAATTTCTAATGAAATGATTCTAATGAAAATGATTTTTAAAATGCGTACTTTAGTACCTAGTCTTTGGAAGTGTAAAAACTCCAAGTGGTTGAGATTAAAAGGTAGTAAAATTAATTAACCTTCCCTCCATTTCAGAAGTAGTAGTTGGATGCATTAAGCGTCCGCACGCCTCTGATGGTTTATTAGATATTGTGTGTAAAGCCACGGGAGTACTCGTGTGGTCCCCTGCTGAGCCCCCAGCCCCGCCAGGCCCTGCGCCCGTGTCTCAGAGATGCCTGCTGCACGGACAGCTCAGTGACAGACGCACCCCCCAGCCACGGCAAGGTGATGAGTATAAAAGAGATGTGAGCAGAAGCTTAGGGAAGACGACACGAGGAAGGCCTCATCCATGGAGAGGAAAGCACTCTGTCATCTGGAGCAGAGGGTCTCAGCGGAAAGAGCGCAGGCTTGTGACAGCGTCAGACCTTGGCTCTGCCACTCCTTATCTAATTTCGTGGTCTTAGGGAAATTGAGTCTCAGATTCTTCATCTGTAAAGGAGGAAAACAGCTTCTCTCTGTGCTTGTCGTGAGGAGTAGAGAGAGGTTTGACCAGCAAACTGATAACCAAGGGGCCTGGCAGACAGGGGCACTCCACGGCAGTTCCTTTCCTCCTCCGCCTTTGCCTCTCTCTGCTCAGAGGGGTCTCAGGAGACCACCGTGCTCCATGAAACTGTTCACGAAGACCGTGCCGTTCCTGGGCACGGTCGGGTTGGTACACTTCTGTTAGGCCTGGGCCTGCTACGCCACGCCCAAGCAAGATGCTAGCCAGCAGTTCTTCTCACATCCAGAATATTCCGTTCTTTTCTCGATCCCAGTGCACGTCTCATAGGTTTTTTCCCCTTGTAGCAAAAATCCATTATGCAAAGAACACTTCTGTCGTTTGTGTTATTTGAAGCATAATTAAGGTTTAGATTTTGATTTTTTTACCCTTATGATGATGATAAATTTATTAAGCAGATACCGTACATTATTTACCTTAAGCAGTTAATTAATTTTTTAAAACCTATGATGTTCCACATCTTAATTTTCCTTTAGTTTAGGGGCCTGTGGTTTCATTTCTGCCTGTTACCTAAGGAGGGGAAATGCACAGGGGGTTGCAGTTCGTCCTGTTTCTCTGTTTTCCACGCCTGCCTGGGGAGAGGGCTGTGGTGTTTGTCATGAGTAAACTTTCACGGAATCCTTTGTAGACAGCTGACATTTTATGGTGAGTCACTGACCTGTATAAATGCGCATGTATCTTGCTGGTGGAAACACATTTAATCGTTGAAACCCTTTTGTTCAGCTTTTACTCAGGCCCATCTCTAATGAAAGTGCCAAGGATATTAAAAAGCCTTCGGGAACTGGCAGCAAAGATCCTTCCGTCGCCCAAGGAAACTGCGAAGACCGAGGAAGCGGCCCTTCCGAGACGAAGCCCGTCGTCCCCGTCTCCAGCACTCAGCTTGTTTACGTGGTCGCAGACCTGGACAGGCTTCAGGAGCAGGTGAGCCTGTGTCCCGGAGGAGTTCTAAGTACCGGCTTCAATGTTTGCAGCGGCTGGCCTCACGGGGCTTAGAACTGTGGGTCCAGAGCACCCTGAGAGCACGTCCGTTCACCTCGCTTCTGGGTGTTGCTCTCGTTTCCCTGCCCGGCGTGCTCGCTCCCCCGTGCTTGCCAGTCCCGCCTAGGATGTGCTAGCCCGGAGCCTCGGCTTCCCTTCAGCAGTGACGCCACAGTCTAGCAGCACGCCAGGCACCGCCGTTTCTTGCGTTAGCTCCGCTTACTCTGTGCAGGCATGACCTTTAGTGGTTGGATTTTAATCGTTTCTAATTCACTTACCCAGTATTTCAGGGTAATATGTAATCTTCAGTTATACTTTGAAAGTGCTGACCTATTAACACGTCTTCCTGTTTTCTCCAAATAGATTCCATGTTCTTGCTTTTACCATTAACAGAACTTTGTGGGATGAATGTGTTTAAGCGCTGTGATATGCAATTCTGCTTTTCTCAAGTTTGAATATTTTGTGGTGCTTGGACAGATATTGTATGTTTGGAGCAAAAACGTGGTCTTTACCATGTGTTTTTTTGGTACTGGGGAGAGCTGCAGAATAGAAAAGGATTTCGCATGTTTTCTGGGTCTGTTAATAGCCGTGAAAATGCTATTTTCCATGCTGTTGGATTCTTTCATAGTGAAAGCATTAATTAGGAATTTTGTTTTCTTCTGATGAAAACCACTGGAAGTTCTGAGTTTAGTTTTATCGTTCATTAATAATATTCTAGAGTTCGTAGATGCATAAAGAATTGACTCTTCCTTTGATTTATAAAAAGTAACTGAATATATAAAGTGCATATTTATTTCAGCTTCCAGAGCTCTTGGAAACAATCAGGCCAAAACTTGAAGTGATTGGCTTTAAGAATTTTTCTTCTATCTCAGGTAAAAATGAATCTTTAGATTCAGCAAATCTTTGAATAAGAAATAATTTACAATAGAATTTTAGAGACCGTAGGATAAATTTTAACTCACCGTTTTCTTCTCTAGTTGTAAGTCCTTGGTGGTTTCTGTATTCTGTTCTGTGTTTATAACTTCCTTGGATGAGATATTTTGTTGAATTCTAATGATTTGATTTGGTTTGGTTTGGTGTAGTATGCTCTCTAAATATGTTGACGGTGTTTAAAATAGAATTCACCCCTGGGCCTGGATAGTGTGATTAAACACATGCTTCTGTCTGTGCAGCAGCCCTGGAGGACTCCCGGCTATCTCTGTCTGCCTGTGTGCCTGCCTTGAGTGACAGAGTCACCCAGGACTTGAGTGAGTCTTGCTTCAGTCACCTGAAAAGTGCCCTGGAGGTTCCCAGGCTGTACCGAAGAACCAACAAGGTCAGTGCCCTCACTGAAAAGGGTTTCGAGGTTGGGAAATGTATATCAGGAAGGCCAGAGAGGGAGGAACTGGTTAGGCGAGGGACAGAAATAGGTGCTCGGGGGGAGAATCCGTCTCCTGGAGAGAAACCCTATTCGTGAGAAGGGGGCTCCTCAGTAGATGTGGCACAGACACAACTGAGGTAGTTGGACTTGCACAGCATGGACTTCTGGCCTTAAGGAAAAACCGTATCTTCAGAGAAAGCATTTTAATAAAATACTTTTAAGTCCGACCCTTCTTTTGGTCTTCATATCTTATACTTGAAAAGATTTGAATTTACCTTATTTCTTTTATATTGTCATTGGAAGTACCTGCTTTCTCCTGTCTTTTACTAGGTAAGGTATAAAAAAAAGCTGCATTAAAAAATATTAAAGGCATTTATAAGGTGAAAAATTAAGCTCACACTGGTGTTCAAAGTCGAGTTCTGCGTCCTCACTTTGTAGAATGGGGATTTGGGGGGATTTGTTTTTACCAGCGTTTTAATTTTCCCTCTTGAACTCCCATTTTCATGCGTTTATTTATGCTCATTTCATTCTTGTCAGTTCTCACTTATTTTCCCTCTAGATTTTCTTTTCTCCCAGTTGGATAGTTGGATTTTAGGCCATTTACAACTGAAATTATTCTCAGGAACTGTGAGAATCTCCTGCAGCATTGTGCTCCTTTGGAATATCCCGGAGTTCCTACAGACACGCCTGGGCGGGGCCGCGTCTTTGTTGTGCGCTGAGCCTGCAGCCTGGTCTGCTGCTGTCTGGTCTGCTGCTGTCGGGGTTACTCGTCCCGCCCTGCCGGTGTTCTGGGTGCAGCGAGCGGCTGGGCTGAGTGCTGAGCTGAGACCCAGCTCACCTCCGCTGGGGCTGTTCTCCTTTTCCTTTTAAAAACTGGGACACTCCAGCAGAATTCCCATTTCTAGCAAGAGTACCTTATCTCCCGATTTTCTGGTCTGAAGTGGGAGAGACCTGTTTTATTTTGCCAAATTCATTACTTTTCCTTTAGGAATCTAGCAACTTTTCCTTTTCTCTTCAACGGGGTGTTACATTTACCGAGCGCTTGCATCGTAGGTCAGACACCGTGCTAAAGACTTTATACCCTCATTAGTCCTACAGAGTGAGCGTCCGTGTCCTTATCACGGATGAAGAAACCAAAACTAAGAAAAGTCAGACACCCTAGATCCTAAGCTCTCACGTGGTGGTCTGTTGGCCAGCAGCAGACGGTCGCTGGTGGGAGCTTGTTAGAAATGTGCCATCTCAAAACTTGGCCCCGTTCCCCTCCCTGCAACACACACCGAATCAGACCCGGAATTAACAGGGCGGCCAGGTGATCTGTGTGGACAGCAGGTTAGGGAGCCTGAGTCCAGTCGCTCCGGGCATCGTCCTCCCCGGCTGTCTCTCCACGGCTCCCTCTTGGTCTCCAGGGGTCTTTCTGTGGACAACGCTTGTATGTGTCTCAAAACTGGTACCTGCATAATGCCCTTTTGAACGTGAGGTTTGGGTAACTTACTCTCTTTCCTCTTTTTTTTTTTTCTGTTCATCTTTAACCCCTACCAACGTTATTCCAGGAGGTGCCAACGACAGCCTCCTCTTATGTGGACAGTGCTCTGAAGCCGTTGTACCAGCTTCAGAGCGGGCACAAGGATAAGCTCAAACAAGCCATAATTCAGCAGTGGTTAGAAGGCGCTCTCTCTGAGAGCACGCATAAGTAAGTAACTTAAAAGCGGACTATTCTGGACTTGCTTAGAAAAGCCCTAAGTCAGACATCACTGGGACCATCACAGGCTGCTTGTAGATAAGGTAGTAAGAACATCCAGTGGCCTCATCGCTGGACAAGGCAGGGTGCGGGCACTCAGTCCCTCCCTGACTGTGCTCGCTCCACCCCATCCAAGGCTCTGCCTGGCCTCTCCCAGCTCACACACCTTTCGGGGCCCCCGGCACATTGCACAGTCCCCCCGGCACACTGCCTTGGACTGTCCTTAACGTTGCTTCATGCAGGAATGTTCTGCGAGTCCAGGCACGCTTTCTCCTTTCAGGTCCTTTCTCTTCAGCTCTGTCAGTCCATGATGGCTCCAGTCATGCCACGTAATCAGCAGACTTGCGCTGGGGAGACCCGTGTAATCAAGGAAGCGAAAACACTCATTGTGCAGTGTAATTACAACTGCTGAAGGATGGGTGTCAAAATCCTAAAACTAATGAGAAAAGGGGAGGTGTTCAGTATCACTGTGGTCGTGCATCTCTTCGTTTCCGATTCCCCCTACTTTTCCCCAAATCCAGCACTGAGTTGTGTCAGAAAGTATATTATTTGATTTTACTGTTGGATTTTTTAAAATTATTAATTTCACAGTACTATTTTGTTTCTTTCGACCAGTTATGAGTTAAGCAGCATTTGTGAGTTAACTTAGAACATAACAATGAGTTATAATACTGTTTCTGTGGGGAAATATATTCCAGATAACCAGCTTGTAAACAAATTTTGAAATATAACTCATTTATAATTTGGAAATTATATTGAAAATATTTAAAGGCAATTAGTTTTATTTAAAAGTTCTGAAATACTTTTTAAAAGATGAGCTGTTCCTAGAACTGATGGTAAATGAGTTTGTTCCTTGCATTGGGGAACGAGCTGCAGCTGTTCACCCTTGATATGAGAAAGAGAGTTTAGTTTAGCCTGTGATTCTTGCTTAGTGTTCAGGACTGAAAGTTTAGACAGAATTCATGTACATAGTTGTTATGTTCCGACAGGATGCAGTGCTAGACAGTCAAGACCCTGTTTTTCTTTCAGTCTTGAGAAACAGTATTTACCATGGCTGGTCGTTTTTTTTTTTTACTGGAATTGAATTTTTATCTTAAAAATCCCTGTTTTGGTCCACAAAGCTCGCGGGCGTGTTTGGCGTTGTGTCTCTTTCACCAGTCTGTGTGTCTCGTGCTCAAGGTACTATGAGACCGTGTCGGACGTCCTGAACTCCGTGAGGAAGATGGAGGAGAGCCTGAAGAGGCTGAAACAAGCCAGGAGGACCGCTCCCGCCACCCCCGCCGGGCCCAGTGGCGGCGGCATGAGTGACGACGACAAGATCAGGCTGCAGTTGGCCTTGGACGTCGCATATTTAGGAGAGCAGGTGACCCGAGCGCCGCCGTCCTTCCAGGGGGCCTGACTCCACACTCCGAGGGCCTGGCAGCCAGCTGGTGGTGCGCCTGAGCCCAGAGATGCTGGGAGGAGCCGGGAGTCCATTCCCGGTGCTGGAAAAGAGGGCCAGGGCCCCAGACGCTTGAAGGAAGAGGATGGGCCCCTAGGGAACATGAGAAAGAAAAGACAGGCTTTTTGAGGTCCAGGGAATTGACATCCTCTTGGCTCGCTGGCATTCATGTTCCCGAAGCCACTGGGGCTGTGCCCATGGGCAGAGATGGTGTCCTTTTGGTCCACTGCCTGGAACGTGCCTGATACGTCACGGGTGCCAGATGAGGGTCTTTTGAGATATTTGTTAGTTTGACTTTAGGAGAAGGGTTAGGCCGTTGACTTCTCAGTGCGGTGCTTGAAAAATGTCTCAGCACAGCTTCCTTGCTTCCCTGCCTGTGTTTTGTAGGTTTTCTATAAAACACAGATTTTTGTGTCACGGCGTGTGGACATTCACGTAGGTACCGTCACGTAGGGGCAGGTGTGGATTCCACGCACGGCCTTCTGTCCTCACAGACTGTCAGAGCTTTGGGCTGTTCAGAAACTGGCTTTGTCAACTGCTTAGGTTTTCTATAGCAGTAGATCCTCAAGGAAGACCTTTTTGCTAGAGAAAAAGTGGGATCATAACATTCCCATCAGAAGATGCCTTGTTTTCTAGTCACTCTTTCATACAGTTCAGGGTCATCACTAAAAATCTGAATTTTTCCCCTTTCGGGTGAATTTAGAGATGCATTCTGGCAGAAGTCCATTGCCTTGTTTCTTTATTTCTCAAGAGAAACTTAGAAGTCTTTTGACAGGCAGGAAAGTTGGTTATAGACACGTGAAGAGCAAACAAGCAAAAGAGTTGTGGGCCGGGGAGGGAAGGAAAAGGCAGTCCTCGACCCCAGCCCCCAGACGAGCCACAGCACGCCGGCAGAGACTCGATACTCTGTCTGGGTTTTTCCAGGTCCGCTTGTGCACGCGTGCGCGTGTAGTTCCTGACAGCTGTTGGGTTAAGGTGGGAGGGACGCTGCATGCTGCGTCTCTGGCACTGAAATAATCCACAGCAGCTGCTGTGCAAAGCTGTCTGACTGCATCAGCTTCTAAGAAAGGCTTGTGGATGACACACTAAGAAATGAAGGTCTCAGGCCAGTTGTTTTTTGAAAATGCTTCAGTTAAAAAATTACTTTATTATTTCTCTTAGTGTGAATTTTCTCTTCCAGTCCGCAAAAGAGGCTCTTATCCTGGTGAGAGTCTGATTTAATGAACTGAGATAACTTAACACTGGCTTCTTAGAATGACCCCCCGAAATAAATTCTACAATAAGGAAATTTTTTTTTACTGCATTTATTTGAAAGGAAGAAATATCCTACCAGTCACTAGGGAGCTGCCCTTTCCTGGTTCCGTGGAGGGTGAGGTGAGGGTGCGTGTTTTGTTTCCTTCTTTGTAAGGGTCTTCTCCACGTTCAGCTCACATCGCAGTAACTTGATTCATCCCCGTGGCCTTTGCAGATCGAAAAGATAGGCCTGCGGACAAAGGACATAAGAAGCTTTCCAGCTCTTACAGAGCTTGTTGCCGCTGCGAAGGACCAGGCAACGGCGGGGCAGCCTTAAGCATCTTGGAAGAGCCCAGGGGAGAGGAAGTCGGGCCTCGCGCCTGCACGGAAGAAAGCGGCTCTGTTCTCTCATGGCCTGCAGCCAAGAAGCGCTTGCACAGGGTCCCAGCAACGCGCCAGGACGGCCTCCCACCGCAGCGTATTTGGGTTTTCTTTCACCCAGAAAGAATACAAAAGCCTTTTTCCGTTGTATGGAAGATAGTTTTTAACTAAGACATTTGCAACTTTCTACTATAGTTTACAGAGCAAATTATTTTATTTTTATCGTAAATCTTAGCGTGGCAGAGCTGATTTCTAAAATATGATTCAAGGAAATATATATATGAATATAAAAAGTCGTCTCCCTGATCCTGCAGTTAGAAGTGGCCGGCTGCAGAGGGGTGACCATACTGTGTGCAAACGCCCTTCTCCACAATGCAAGTAACTGCCCACTTGCTGACTTTCTGGAAGACGCAGTCCTGGTGGCTCCCCCTCCCCCGTTAGGCGTTCAGGAAGAGTGCAGGTCACCCAGGCCTCTGTCAGGAGCAAGAACCAGCGGGGGGATCGGTCTCCTAAATAAAAGAAGAGTCTGCCAAAGCCTGTGTACCTCTAATGTGTGAATTCCGCACAAGTCAGATGCCCCTCCGCAGTCATGCCTCTGACGACACGTCCCCTCTTCTTGGCACCTGCAGGGTCCTGTCCACCCAGAGCCTCCCTTCAGGCGCATGGCAGTTCTGGTGCAGGGGAGGGTGACCCGACGCACCTTCCCGGCAACCGACGCCTGCGTGTCGGGGAGGGAGAAGAGTTGGGAGTGCTGGAAAGAGGTACTGAAAGCGCGTGGCTGGTTCGTCGGTTCGCAGGTTCACACGCGCGTGCGAGCGCTCGTGCCGGGCCGTGGCACGGGCCCCTTCAGCCCAACGACGATGCGAGAGCAGGTACGCCTCCTGCTCTGCCTTTGCGTTTCCTCGTGGCTCAGTCTGGTCGAAGGTTAGCTCTGTGGGGGAGAAGGGTGACCGGGAGTTAAGGGAGCAGACCTGGGAGGCATCAGCGGGGATTGGGCGGTGGAGCCAGAGCATGGGCGGGGGAGGGGAGGGGAGGGGAGCCCCCGGGAGAGCAGTGGGCGCAGCTGGGCAGCGCTCTGGCCTCCTCCGCTCCCCGCAGGGAGGGCCCCGCCCTTGGACGGATGGGCGTCCTAACTCTGCGCAACATTAGGAAGCTGGCCAGAGGCGCAGGAGGGCGAGTGAGACCGTGGGAGGGACTGGTGCGAAGGGGCTGAGCCCGCTTGGCCGGGGGCGCCGGCGCCCCATTGTGCGGTGCTGGGCCCGTGGGCAGCAGGGGCCGGGGCGGGGAGAGCCGGCCCCTCGGCGCCGCCCCGGAGCTGCACGCACACCTGGGAGTTGGGGCGCGGCCTCGTGCCAGGAGGCGAGCCTGCAGCTCGGCGTAACGGGGTGCGCTGCACGCGCTGCATCACTGCCTCCGCGTCGCGCGGGCTCCCTCGGGGCCTCGGCAGCCACGTGGCCCGGTCTCAGTCAGCGATAGGCTCTGGCGCTGTCCCCATCTCCCCGGCTGCTTTGCCTTTATCGGTTGTTTCAGGACGTGGTGGACAGGGATACAGTTTATTAGCCCCTCCAACTCCAGCACTGTTGTTCCCAGTTTGCAGGTGAGGAAACAGAAATTAAGGAGTTGAGTCGGTAACAGGTTTGGGATCTGATGACATCCCTCGGGGGCCGTGAGGCGCGTTCCCTGGCCGTCCTTGGGCCGGGGCTCGTGCCCAGCTGGAATGTCAGATTGAAGGGACCTGTAGTTGTCAGATGATGACCTTGTCTCTGGATACGCACTTCGCAACCCCAGGAAGACGCACGGTTGGCTGCAGAAATGTGTAAGAGAAACCAACCCCTACCGTTAACCCGTTAATCCTTTGTGTCAAGTGGTGCACAAGACGCCGGTCCTGAGTATCCTTGCAGCATCCTGAGCCTTCTGCGCATCTGAAAGAGCTCCGGAGCGGAGAGCGGCGAGTCCGTTAGTGTCCTGCCGGAGCGGAGAGCGGCGAGTCCGCTAGTGTCCTGCCGGTTGCTTTTGGAAGTAAGGCCAGAGCACAAGCATCCTCGTCCTCTGGCCGCCGTGGTGGGGCTGCCCCAGGTCTATCCAGGCGACTTCAGCCAAAGCTGGGCACCCAGCGGCCCTCACAGATATTTGTCAGATGCAGGAAGGCATGTGCTGGGAGGATTGTTTTGAAAGGCAGCTCTGAATCCAGTAGTCAGCACCTGTTTTGAAAATAAAAACCGTTTTTCGTCTGAAGTTGTTTTAGGAATTACAGAAGACACCATGATGGTTGTGGTTCTGATTTGCAGATGCTTCTGTCCCCTCGAGACCCTAACTCCAAGTGGTGGGTCCTGACGGGTGGTGGCCACGTTCCCGTCTAGAAGCATGTGCTTGGAGGGGAGGTTTTGAGCATCGCTTAAAGCAGTGCTAAATTCTAGGTGATCCCCGGGCCTCCTGCAAAGATACAGATTCCGACTCAGGAGGTCTGGGCGGGGCCTGCGGGCCTGCCTTTCTCCTAGGCTCCCAGGGCCGTGCTCCCCCGGATGCTAGCGGAGGACCCTGCCCTTCCTGTGCAGCTCCGCGGGGCTGTCCTCACTCCTTGCCCTGTGGCCCCGTGTCGCATCTCCCTTCTCCTCCTCTAGTCTCTCTGTTCCTCCCTCTTAAAAGGAGACCTGTGACTGCACCCAGGGCCCACGCAGATAATCCAGGATCACCTTCTCGCCTGAAGGCCTTTAATCACATCTGCAAAGCCCCCTTTGCCATCTAAGGTCACATTCAGAGGTTCTAGGGATTGGGACCTGGGCGTCTTTGGGTGCCATTATTTAGCCTGCCACAGCTGCCCACAGATAGGCACCCCCTTCCTGCCGTACTTTTGCGGAGCAGGACTTCCAGACAGGGAGGTCGTGGCCTTTGTGTGGACTGAGGGCCATTGATGTATTGGTGGTGGTTATTCAGTTATTCATTCAGGTGTTTCCCATTTTACAAATAAAGGCAGGGAGGCCCAGAGAGGCAAAGTAACTGGATCTGGGGCACACAGCAGTTCGTAAGTGTTGGAGCTGGGCTTCCTGCCCAGCCGCCCATCTCTGGGATGCCTCTCATGTGCCCGACGCAGCAGACTAGACGGCTGGGAAGGACAGCGGTCTCCCCTGACATTGAAACTAGGGAGAGGTGTTTAGACTACAGAGGGGGGCTTGGGCGTGTGGGGAGAGAAGCTGAGCTGCTGTCCCCTGCCGGCCTCGGTGGTCGGAGGAGCAGACGCCCACCCCGTTGCCACAGTTCCGTCCGGAAGAGCCGGGCCCTTGGAGCGGATGCAGGGGCCCAGTCTGGGGTGGGCGGGGCAGCTCCTACAAGCAGAGCAAAGACGCCGTCCACTCCCAGCCCTCGAGCCTCCGGCTCCCTCCCCTGCTCCTTGGCCCTTATGGGTAGTGGCCACACTTCAAGACAGCTTAGTCCTTTCAGTGTTCATGGAAGGCAGGGACTGAAGGTGCTCTGCGTGCATTCCACAGTTGGGGGCGAGCAGCATGGGCCAGCCTGCGAGGGCCCACCTCCCTCTCGGGCTCTGCCTGAGACTTAGAAAGTGGGGGACAGGCAGGCACTCAGCAGACGGAGAGGGATGTGCCCACGTTCACGGGTGAAGTTTTCTCTCCACCTTCCGAGCCCAGCCTCTGAAAGCAGCAGTCCCGGGACGTGTCCGGGAGGAAGGGCCTGGCTGTCTGCCGCCCGGTGCTTCCCAGCGGGCTCCGCGCAGCTGGTCTGCGCACCTGGAACTTGTCCAGATGAGGCGAGGACAGCCTGTGCCTTCCACGAAAGCCCCGTCCAGACACGGCTCCAAGGCCGAAAAGGCCCTTTTGTCGGTACAGCCTGTCAGCTGCCTTGCACACATTAGTCCCGCTGCTGCTGCTGAGTGAAAGAGGTTTTCATTTTTGCTTACTGTTGCAAGACATTTATTAACACCGCAGTGATAGCCAGCCATGGGATTACAGTCTAACGTACATTCAGACGCTTGTGTTGTTTTTCGTAATGTGTTTTTCAAAAACCACAAGTATCAGGGGAAAGAAAAGCTGAGAAACCCAGAGAAAGGAACGCATCATGGACCACTTGCAGGTCATCGTCACACTCAATAAGCCAAAGGTGAGCCTGGGGCAATGAGAAAGGGATGTTTTAATTTTAAAGCCCGATTTCTGTCCTCGATGAAAAAGGAAAGCATTTTGGGTTTCAAAAACAAGCTGGTGTGTTCAAGCTCTTTCAGGAGCAGTGGCCTGTACCGAACACGGGCTCATGGCCCTGCATCCCCCCAGCCGCCTGAGAAGGATGCTCATTGTACACAGCGCGCGTTTCCCAGGAGGAGCGGCCGCTCTCGGCCCCAGGTGGACGCCGTGGAAGAGAACGGGGACGGGTGGTGACACCGGCGGTGACACACGGCAGCGGGCCTCACACAGCGCTCTGCGGGTTGGACACGCGGCCCAGGAAGTGCAGGGCAGCCGAGTCTCGCTCCAAGACGGCCAACAGGAATGGGCTGTTCAGGGTCACCTCCAAGACCTCGGGCCCAGCTGGCTGTGGTGCAGACTCCGTGGGCTGCTCTCCCTCGTCTGCTTTTAGCTCAAAGAGAACGCTGTTCAGCACCTGCAAAGCAGCAAGCCTGGGGGTTGCTCCTGAAGGCCCGGGCCTGGGGGAGGACCGCTCTCCAGCCTGCCCGCCCTCCCTCGGCCTGACTCTCACCATGTGATGGCTCCTCCCCAAAGTGTCCCCCAAACCCGCCCGTCTCCACCTTTCCCTGCTGTCCCGGGCAGGTGCTTCTCTCTGCGAACTCAGCACAGAGGGCTCCGGGCCCAGGACTGTGAGCCACCCGGCCTCCCCTCCCTCCCAGCGTGCAGGCATTTCTCGGTTGCGGGCGTCCATCGCCCCCTGTGCCCCAGGACCGTCCATCTGCTGCTAAGTGCGTCCCTGAAGCCAGGAGCCGTGTGGCAGGGCCAGCAGCCGGCCTAGAGGCACTAGTCTCTGGGTCCCCGTCCCGACCCTGCTGTAGAATCTGGGGAGGACCCGAGGCTGGGCAGGTGGGACAGAGCCCAGAGCACGTGGTGGGGAGAGGTTTGCCGCTCTCCAGCTGTCCCTGGCAAGCCCCAGAGAGCTCCGGTCACTTCTCTGCCACCCTGGGCCCCCAGCCGCCCGGCCACACCCTCCTCTCTCTCCTCCTACCCCCGGGCCACCTCTGTGTCCCTCCCACCCGTGCCTCCTGACTCCGGGAACACAGAGCCCACGTCAGGCACAGACGCCGGCGGCACGGTACCTTTCCAACTCTGAGGTTGGCATCGCTGATTTTGCCCAGGTTTGCCTCAGCGCCCAGCAGGGCGGGCAGTTTGGTCTGGGCAAGCAGGTCCTGCAGGTCGTAGGACCCTTTCAGTGTCAGCTGGGGCATGGTCAGGTGGATGGCCCTGGGGAGATGACACACGGTTACCAAACTCCAGCTGTGAGGCCCCAGGCCACACCGGACTCACGGAAGACCCGGGAAGCCGAGTGGCATGTGTCCCCGAATGAGGGGGCGTTTGCTAGCCTCACCCAGCTAGGGTGTCTCGGGAAAATTTTCAGCAACAAATACAATTTAAAAAACCTTCATTTTCTTTGAAATTCTGTGGGAGGGATGTTCAGTATTTAACAACGGTGCTCTCTGGGGGTTGATGTGAATAGTTGTCTATTCTTTTTTCTACTCCTTTTTTAGGTTGGCTGCGTTGAAAGCATACTCGTTGGTTAATTTTAAAACGCTGTCCTCTAGAATAACGTGTCGTGTCTTACTACCTTTCAGTGGTGAGCTCCCCGTGGGAGGGGGAGAGGGTACGATGTCAGCCTCTGTGCCGGGCATGTCACTTATGTCAAGTCAGTTCACCTCCATGTACTACCTCTGCCTTCCTTGGGCAACCCTGAGAGCCCATAGATGTTTCCAGTGATGCACCAGACCCTTACAGGGTTGACAGTACACCCATGTCCAGAGCAGCGCTATTCACAACAGCCAAAAGGTGGAAGTGACCCAGGTGTCCATCAGCGGGTGGCTGGATAAACAGACCGTGGCAGATACCACACTGGAATACTACCCAGCCCCAAAGAGGAAGGACGTTCTGACACGTGATACAACATGCATGAGGCTTGAGGACATTATGCTCCGTGAAATAAGCCCAACACGAAAGGACAAATACTATGTGATGCCACTTATAGGAGGTACACAGAGGAGTCGAGTTCATAGAGACAAAGTGGAAGGGTGGTCGCCAGGGGCTGCAGCGAGGGGAAATGAGGAGTTGTTAGTGATTAATGGGGACAGAGCTTCAGTTTGGGAAGATGAAAAGTTTCTGGAGACAGATGGTCGGTAGCACAAAAACGTGAAGGTATTGATGCCACAGAGATATACACTATAAAATGGCTCGGGTGGTAAATTCTATGTTATGTGTTTACCACAGTTTTTAAAAAATGACTTAAAAAGAGTTGACCTCAGGAGGCCCTCTGTGCCCCTTGGTGCCTGTCTCAGAATCTGGACCCGCTGCTCTGGGCCTGATACGTAAGCAAGCCTGATGCCCCAGTCGCAGTAGGAAAGAGGAACAGATGACCCAGGCAGCAAACTAGGGGAGTCCTGGAGTCAAGAGCAGCACCCCGAGAAAGCCCGCCTACTCCCAGGGCTCTTGAAGGGGTCCCAGGGCTCCTGGAAAGTCAGCCCCCAGGAAGCTGTTGGAATGCAGCGGATCACACACGGCAAAGGTCCCCTCTCAGAGGGAGTACTGACCGTGGGCCGCCCAAGCCTGCGGGTGAACGGAAGCATGGGGAAAAGCGGGCCTCCTCCCCTGCCTCTCCTGCACCCAGAGAGGGACCCAGAGAGCTGGGTCCACGGATGGAGGGTGCACTGGTGGGTGGAGGGCGCTCAGGCACCATCGCCACCCTACCCGCTGGGCGCCCAGGGCTCGGCCCACACCGCGCCCGTGGCCACCCATGCCCCCCACCGCCCAAGCAGAGCCGTCCATGCAGCTCCCCACTCCAGGGGCGCAGCCCAGGAGGGTCCAAGCAGTTTCCCGGAGCCGTACCGGGGAGAGAGATTCTTCATCAGGGTCAGGAAGTTGTGCTGGAAGGTGAGGGCCTCCACCTGCCGCAAGTCGGGAGCGTGGTGCGGCCGGATGAGCAGCAGGCAGGCATTGGCGCTGAGGGGCACGCGGGTCACAGAGAGGTTGTTCTGGGTGTCGCTCCAGTAGTGGAAGGTGCCGATGCCCGAGAGCATAGGGACCGACACGGAGGTGGTGTTGTCCACCCAGAACTCCTGGAGCCCCGGCAGCAGGGAGAACCCCTTCATCTTTCCTGGGGACCCGGCAGGAGACAGGAAGGCAAGAGTCAGGAGAGGGAAGGCGTGGGGCAGGGCTGGGCCGCAGACCCCCTTCCCCTCCCCTCCCCTCCCCCTCCCCTTCCCCAGCCCAGGCTGCTCTGCACTTTCCTGGCCCCCGAAGTTCAGCCCCAGGACCCCTGACCATCAATTCTTCCTCCTGCAAAATCCACCAACTGCCACTGTTGAAGGTGTAGTCCACACCAGGCCCCAACCTGAGGCCCACAAAGGAGCTGAGCTCGAGGACCCTACTGCGCTAATAACCAGGTAAACTCAGACCCAGAGCTGTCCTGGCCCCAAGCCTGGGCTCTGCCATGCTCACTTTAAAAAACAAACAACAAACCAGAAGAACCACTTTATTTCTTAGAGCCGTTTAGGTTCACGGCAAAATTACGAGAAAAGTGCAGGTCTTTCCTGTATGTCCGCTACTCCCCCCTCCCCAGCACACAGCCCCCCTACGACCAGCATCCCCGCTAGACGGTACGTTGGGTAACACTGAGGAACCGATGTGGCCACATCATCGTCACCCAGGGTTCCAGAGTTCACACAGTTCACGCCTGGTGCTGGACGTTTTACAGGTTTGGACAGACGCTCAAGGCGTGTCCACCGTTACACCAGCGTACGGAATCGTTCCACGTTTCTCGGTGCTGCTGGGGACGGACAGATGATCCGGTGACCAGTGGGTATGAGCGGAAGTGCTACGTGCTACCTGTGTGCTGCGCCCTGAAGGGGCCGAGCCCTCCCTGCCCCCTGCCACTCCCAGGGGCGGGCTGTGGCATGGGGCTTGCGGAGCTGAGCTGTTGCTGAGCAGCTCGCTGAAGGCGCTGGCACCTGGGGGCGCACCAGCACATCCCTCCTCTGCGGTCATCCCAGTGCCCTTGAACGGCCCAGTGTGGTTGTCCCTGGGAGAACAGGTGAGGTTGAGAGATGAGCCCATCGCAGAGTGGCCCTGGGGCACCTGGCACTTGGGAGATCCGAGCAGAGGTGACTTAAATGAGTCAGCGGTCCCTTCTCATTGAGCCTGAGGTCTCCAAGGAAAGGGGTGAGGGAGCTGGGGACAGGGAGCCTGGGTCTTGTGAGGAGGGAGTGGCCAGGGCACCCAGCCCTATCCTCCATCCTTGGAGCCCTGTGTGTACAGACAAGCTCGGCTTCGGGAGGGCTGCTCACGAGGAGCTGCGGTGTCCGTCCTCTGGCTCCCCAGGGCACCTCCACGCCGGCCCACAGACCTGGCAGGCGGCTGGTTAGTGTGTAGGGAAAGAAGGACTAAATTTTTTCCACCAACAAACTAAAAGGGAAAGAAGGATGCTGCCTCCAAAAAAGATACGGGAGTCTGAAACGAAGGTGGCTGCCCGCTACTCTCTGCTTGACTGAAGAACACAGCACCCTGTTCTCATCCAGAGATTAAGGACGTCTCGCCAGGTTAGGAAAACTGGTGAGGCCCTTTCTGGTGCCAGTGGCTCTCTGGCTCTGCCTTTTGGGGGGCAGGCCTTTCGCATTAAGCTCTCCTCCCAGGCTCCTCTTAGGGACGGCGGGCCGAGCTCACAGGCCCCCTCCACCCTCCATGGGGTGCGGCCACCCCTGGCTGCATGGCCCCTGCCTGGACTCTGCTCCCGGGACCTGTCAGCGCGGGGACCTGCGCCCTCCTGGGGTTAGCACCTTCCCCCTGCTCCCAAAGGCAGGCTGGAGGCCTTTTCTTTGTAGATTTTCAGCCTTCCAGGATATTGTCAGAGTAAGGAAAGGACCGCGCTCTGTTCAGCCTTCGCCTGTCCCCACAGCCCTGCCCTCCGACCGCCTTCCTTGTCTCTCGGCTCTGCTAGGTTGCAGGTCCCGATAGCACCTCACGCGCAGCCCTCCTCAGCCCGCTCCTCCGTTCACAGAGCCGAGACCTCAGGGCCTGCTCCCAGGAGAGTTTGCCGGGCGATTGCGTAACCTTCCAACCACTCTCCCAGCCTCCAGTCCCCACAGTGCAGGCCAGGGATGACCTCTGTGCAGAAAGTCTGCCACTCAGCTCCCAGACACCCACAGCTCCAAACTCCCAGCATCACATCCAAAGTCTCAAAGTCTGGCCCTGACCCATCTTTGTGGCCTTGCCTAACACTGTCCCATTCTCTCCTTCTGAGCTCAGGCCAAACAAAGCCACTCCTGTTCTGGTTCCTCGCCCTGACCTTGGCAGCCTTGTGCCACTTCCCAGGCCTTCCTTCTGTCCTCTCCCAGGTGACGCCCCTCGCCGAGTGCGCTGAGCCCCGGGCCACCTTCCCAGAGCGCCTTACCTGCAGCTCTGGGGCTGAGGCACTGGTCCGGGGGATCCAGCTTTCTGGTAAACCACAGTCAGCAAGCTGGGGGCGGGGCCTGTGCAGCCTCCCTGCTTGTCCCCTCTGAGGCGCCAGCTCAGAGTCCTACAAGTACTACATCCTCAACGATTGTTTTCGAATGAATGAACAGCCTGTGTCTTAGGCATTTTTTTTGGTGATAACCTCTCTCAATATGAAAGTGATGTAAGCAAACTGGTTATTTTTGCATGGGACAGTGACCTTCTCAAGGACGAGAGCCCTTGATCTTCTCAACAGACAGGAACCCGTCCCTTCTGAGCGTGGAGCTGGGCCACGGCCACGAGACGTGAGTTTAGAACCTGGGACCGGTCCCTTTGTTTCTCTGAGTCTGTTTCCTCACTGGTAAACGAAGGCAAATCACACCTCTCGCCGCGTCACGAGGGGATTCAGTGATGAAAGTAAAAGGATGCAGTGCAGTAGCTGCACATAGTAGGGCAGCAACGGGGGAGGCGGAGGCTCGGCCAGTGCCCATCCATGGAGCCCAGTGGGGCAGCCACTGCGTCCTCCGTGAGGGCGGCCCCAGGTACTTCTCCACATCTGCTACCCTGCCCCTCTCCAGGCCCAGCCCTGCTCAGCTGAACTGAGACGTCGGACACGAAGTCCGTACAGACAAAGACCTGCCACCCTCCTGCACCGGCCGGGGGCAGAGCCCCCCCGAGGGCTGGCCTTACCTTGGAAGTGGACGTAAGTGTTGAAGAGCAGGGTGCTGTCTGGGTTGACCCCTGTCAGGGGCCTGTCCATCTCCCACCCCGTCACAGCCTGCATGAACCTGTTGATCTTCTCAGCAGCGAGATCTGGGTCCGTGGACAAGTCTAGCGAGCGGGAGAGGGTGACAGGGGAGATGAAAGACAGGCCCTGCACGAATGGCTGCTTCAGGCGCAGGCCAGGGGCCGTGAACAGCCCGACCACCGTGGACAGGAGCAGCCTGGCCTGGCTGCCGGCCCCGCCCTGGGCCACCAGGAGGCCCTGGATGGTCTGCAGGGCGGAGAGGACCTTGTGACCATCCAGCCGGGAGGTGCAGCCCTGATCCTCCCCCGGGACGCCCAGGAACGCCTGTAGTCTGCTGGCCGTGGGGTCCAAGGCCCCCAGGTAGAAAGAGGTCAGGGTGCCAAAGAGAGCCACCGGGGAGAGCACAGCCCCGCTGGCCGCGCTCCGTGTCTCGCTCAGCATCTTGTACATGTGGAAGCCCATGAAGTTGAGCAACACCCCCACCTTCACGGCCCGCAGCCGCTCTTCGGCCTCCAGCTGCTGGGTGGCTCGAACCAGCTGCTCCCGCAGGGCCTGCTCGTCCACGGCGGACGACTTGGCCTGAATCGGGACAGGTGTGAAGGTTGGGTCTGGGGGCGACTCCGCCCTGGGTTTCTCCAGCTGGTCACAGCTGCTCTTGCTGTAAACAAGGAGGTGGAAGGGGTGTATATACACCCGGTCTGCAGGGGCCAGGCGAGCCCAGGCCAAGAGGCAAAGGACGGAGGCCCCCAGGCTCAGGCCAGCAGGAACCATCTCTGACGGGGTGCTCACTTCTGCGGACCCTGAAATATTTTGTGAAGGGTGAAAGAGGATTATTGAATGCCCTCTAGCCGTATTCCCTACAACCAGTCAGCACAGGAGAAATCCCTCCACATCTTAACAAATGTCGGAGAGGAAGTGGTTCAGAGCTCTGCGGAAAATATCTATGTATATGATCCCAGTGCAAACCGCACTGTCGTGGGCTGAGTCGTGCTTTCGTGGGGTTTTATTTGGGGGCTGGGTTTGGGTTTTGTTTTGTTTACATTTTAGAGTGGTGAGGATGCCTGAATATGAAGACATTTGTAGATTTTAAAGAAAAAATATGAAATGGCTCATGAAGTCAAGTAAAAAATGTAAACAAATGTTTTCACAAAATATCGCAAGCATTTTTCTTCAAGAATATGTGAGTGGCTTGTATTATTTTTACCTTGTGCTAATTAGTGATATGATGCTTTGGTCATAATTACATGTTTAACAGAAGAGTAATCTGGAAACATTTTAACTTATTTTTAAAGGAACACTTTGAGTAAAAAAGTATCATGATATTTATGCAAAAATTAAAAAATCCAAATGTTGAAGTTGATGGGAGACATGTTTACATACTGAGGTATGGGGAAGTCATTCTGGCTTATCCAAAGTGGAGCTGGGTGGCCACTGCAGTTGTGGTTTCAGACATGTTCCTGCATCACTGAGAACTTGAATTTTCTGAACTCTATCAGACTCAAGGACACCACCAGCCATTCTCAAAATCCTATCAGCTAGCAGGGGCCAGCTGCAGCCTTATGGTCTCAAGGTCTCCCCTTGTAACTATGCAACCTTTTTGGACCCCAACCAATCCTTGCTAAACAAACACCCTTACTTCTCGCCAGTGCCCGTCCTAATTCTTGACCAACAGCTTATGTAATTTTGCAGTTTTTGCCTTTACAATCCTCCTCTATTTTGTTGCCTGGTGGAACCCAATTCAAGTGCTTCCTGTATCTGTGTCTCCCTGCTATAGTCCCCAGTTTGGCTCAAATCAAAGAGTTTTCTATTCCTAATATAGATTGTTTATCGATTATTTTCGTCAACAAAGTCCTGACCCCCAGTGCCTCAAAGTGTGACTATATTTAGGGACTTCCCTGGTGGTCCAGTGGTTAAGAATCCGACTCTCAGTGCAGGGGACGCAGGTTCGATCCCTGGTCGGGGAACTAAGATTCCACGTGCTGCAGGGCAACTAAGCCCACGCACCGTGACTAGAGAGAAGCCCGCTCGCCGCAACGGAAGATCCCACGTGCCGCAACTCAGACCCGACGCGGCCAAAACAAAAAAATAAAAATAAATAAATATTTTTAAAAATATATTTTAAAGTGACTATATTTGGAGACAGAGTCTTTAAAGAAGTAGTGTAGGTTAAATGAGGCCATCAGGGTGGCCCTAATCCAATCTGACTGGTGTCCTTATACGAAGAGGAGATTAAAACACAGACAGGGAGGACTACTCGAAAATACAAGAAGGCGGCCAGGAGACCGTCCTGCAGGCCAAGGAGAGAGGCCTCAGAAGAAGCCACCCCTGCCAACATCTTGATCTCGGACTTCCAGCCTCCAGAATCAGGAGAAAATAGATTTCCGTTGTTTAAGACCCCAGCGTGTGGTACTCGTGGCAGCCCACGGCACTAATATGCCCACATGGTTATGGCTATCAGTTTTCCCCAGAGAACAAAACGTGGGGCAGACGGCAGGTCTTTGTGGGCCTCCAAGCCCCAGGGTAGGTGGTACACCAGCTTGGAGTACAAGACTAACACACACACAGGTTCTTCCTGTGTTATAAATCAGCCTGGCAAGAGCAATCCAGCTGTGTAGTATCCCTGGGGAATGTTCCCCTCGTTTCCCAGCTCTGGTGTATAATCTAAGAAAGGAGACCTTATATTTGGTACGTGACAGTTCACCAAAGCCCTTTCCCATAGATCATCCTATCTAACCATTCCACGATCGCGTAAGGAAGGAATTGTTTCCCTCCTTTGCAGACACACAAAGGGGAGTTCTAAGGTGTGGAGAAATGTTCCCAAGGTCATACAGCAAGGATAGAGCAGACAACCGATTCCAACTTACTTTACTCTCCCCCGGTTCTCAGGGGACTCACCCGGGAAGCCTCAGAAAGTATGAAGCCCTGGGCCTCACCACCAGAGATGCTAGCTAAGTGGCCCTGGGGAGGGGTCTGGGGAGGGGATTTTAGTCTCCCAGTGGTCTCAACATGCAGCTGGGACGAAGCACCGTGGGCTCAGCCCGGGGAAGCCCAGGCATCCCTCACCTGCGTCAACCCCACACCAGCTCCCTCTTCCCTGCGAGTGGAATCCCCGAGGAGCTCTGTCACCCCGCCAAGCCCCACCCACCAACAGCCCGATTTCACTGGTCTGGGTCGCGTTCTCCCAGGCGACACGGATGCGCCGCAATGGTTTAGAGCCTCTCCTGAGACACGGGTCACCCGGGGCGGGCGGGACAGTCTCCAGCACCCTTTGGGCTCAAGGGCCCTGCGACCCTGCCCCAGCCTCACCTCTGGCCAAGAGCACGGCAGTGGGCCGAACCCCTGGGAGCGGAGGCCCCTGGGCAGCTCTGCCCGTTTATTCTGTGATGGTTCTCACTGAGAGGGCGAATGCCGCCTGTACGGCTTCATTCAGTTCTAGCCATTTTTACCGACACCTCCCTCGTGGTTCTGAAGGGGTGTGCTGTGCTACCAGGCTACTGCTCAGCTCCCCCCCACCCGCCACCCCGCTGCCCTCCCAGAGCTGGCCTGGGCCTCCTTGGAGCTGTGGGACGTCGCCTCCGCCTCCAGGTCACCTCGAGGCCTGGACGCTTCCCGCACACCCATGCACGGCCGGTCAGCGTGCTTTCCTGCCCCAGGCGTGCTGACTGCAACTGCCCTCGGCAGCCAGCCCCCACGCGTTGTGTGCTCGCCCTGCTCTAGGCGCCGGGTTGCCAAGGGAACTTTGACCTCTGGTCTCAGCCCCTGCCTCCCCTCCTTCCAAGGCATTTGACACAACCCACTGTTCTCACGAGGAACCACACGACACGGAAACAAGGGACGGAAGATTCTCCCTTCTTCATAGGCCCTCCTGGTACGCCGGCCCAAGTTGCCGGCTGACGTCTCGTGTAAAAGGATGTAAAAGGCCACAGCAAGTCAGGTCGCCGGGGAAAGCGCTGGGGCCCGAGCATGCGGCACCCCTTCAGCGACCGGCCTGAGGGTCCCGGGTGGGGGCCAGGCAGGTGATCGCAGCCCCCTGCTGGCGTCCTGGGGGCATAGCACCGTTCCAGGTGATTTCCGAGCCTGCCGCTGGCTCTCACTTGGGGTCCGTGGCCGCAGCCCCGGTTCTAAGTCGGCACCCGGCCGGTCTGGCCTGACGCCCTCTCCTTGGGTTCCATTCTCTTCCACCCACCCGTCCTTGGCCTCCCCCTTCACCAGCCCCTCCTTCTAGGCTTCTCTACTTCTCAGGGCCCCGTGCGTAAGGGTAATGGTGAGGACGGCAGCTAAGGCATGTATAAGGAGGATCACTGTTGTAGCGATTTCAAGGCTCGTCCTCCGACCCCCACAGCAGCCCTACCTTCCTGCCCACGCCTCGCCGCCACCAGATTTCATGCTGCGACTGGCCCCGGCACGCCAGGTACTCTAGACTCACTCCCCCTGCCCTCCTTCCCTTCCCCATGCCACTGGGCACCTGCCACACTCTGTATCACTGAGTTATTCTTTTATTTCTTCTGTTTAGCGTGTACTGCAACGCTAAACAATGAATGCAGATCCCACAGGAGTGAGGCTCTTGCTCTGTTTTGTTCACGGAGGTGTCCCGCATCCCCCAAATGTGTCAACAAGTACTCAGCAAGTAGTGGCTAAATGAATGGGTTAGTGCTGTTTTGCAGAGGAACAGAGAGGTTCAGAGACTTGCTCAAGGTCACACAGCCAGTAAGAGACAGACCTAGTATTCAAACCCAGAGCCCCTGACTCCACAGTCCACACTCTTAAGCACTAATCTATACTACACGTGAGCCAAAATAATAAGACCGGGTCTTTTTCGTTTATTCTAAAGTTTAGGAAGCACTTTCAGGTTGTATTAGCACTCTTAATTTATAGCACAGTCCCTGAGCAAGGGAGGCCAGGCGTTGCCATTGGTTCCATTTTATAGATGAGCAAACCAAGGCTCAGGGAGCCCGGGACCAGAGCCAGCACTGCCTCAACAGAGCTGCAGGAGACGAGGCCACCACTCCCCTGAGCCCTGTGCGGACGCAGCCCGGGCTCACTGAGCCTGCCCTTCCCCCCAGCTCCACTGCCTGCACAAGCCTTGCTGCCCCTCTGGCCAGAAGAGGACCCAGTGGACTGTCGACCACAGTGAGTCTTCTCCCAGGCCAGCCCCGCAGGATCCAGCCCTGCTCAGAGGGACCGGAGGACCCGGCCAGCCTGCCTGTCGCTGACGGGAGCAGGTCCCCTGGTGAGACCCAGGGTGGGCTCAGAGGAAGGACTGCCTAGGCCTGGGGGAAGAGACAGCCTCAGCGTCTTCAGCGGTAATGTCCGCCGCAGCCCAGGTCACCACTGGCCCCTGGCGCCTGCGTCCTGGGTGCTGTTTAGCGGTGGCCTTCCAGCAGCTCTTCCCTTGCCCCCAGCAGAGCCCCCAGCTTTCTTCCCACAGCGGACAAGCCCCCCGCAGGGAGAGAGCTGGGGAGGGGTAGGTGTGGAGAAGGCTCCCGCTTACCTTCTGCTCTCGTCCCCAAGACAGGGGTGGCCTCTTCCTCTGGCTGGGCCACTGAGGCCCTATTTATGTCTGAAGGGTGGGGACCGTGCCGTTCCCAGGCTGCCCTGTGCTCAGGCTCGGGGGAGGGGTTGCATCACGGCGCCAGGCCATGGGGGTGGGAGCCTCAGGCAGCTGCCCGCCTCGGGGGACAGACCCCAGGCCAGGCGACTCTCATGCTGGGCCCCTGTCCAGGAAGCCAGGGAGATCGATGCACGCTGTTGCCTCTGACAGACTGAGCCGGTACACAGTCAAGTTACACATTCACTGAAGTTGTCCCGAGCAGAGGCTGTTGCTATGGGACACGGGAGTGTCCCGTGTGGTGGTGTGATGCGTCTCGGCCCCCAGATGTGATGGCCCGAGGCCAGCCCCCCAAGCCTTGGGCCGGAGTCCACTTGGGGTGTGCTTCTGAGAGGCCCCAAAAATGTGCGGGCTCATGGGTGCAGCGGGAAGGGGAAAGCCCTGCTCAGGTGGCCTGGGGGTGGCCTGACCCGACGGCCTTGAGCGGCCCAGCCGTTGTCCAAATAGCCACTGGGCGTCCACTCCACGCGAGGGCCTCTGACAGGCGCAGGGAGAAACACACAACCAAGCAAAAACATCTTCTAGAAGCTTGTGATTTACCTGGGGAGACCATTAGACACTAACTAGACTCAGACAGGTGGGAAGGTGCCCACAAAATGCTTTCAGATTGTGAGACAGATCAACCCCTCAACGCTGGGGAAGGCCTCAGGGGTCTCCCTGTCACCTGAGTCAAACCTTGAAGGATAAATAAGTTGGGCTTGGAGGTTAAAGAAGCGCTTTTCAAGGGTAGAGACAGATATGACAGTAACAGAGGTGGGGAAGCATGGGGCTTGTCTGGGGGTCACCAGCCAGCCCAGGGGCTGGAAGCAGGGGGCAGTGATGGCAACCAAACTACTGCTGCTCCTGGGCTGCGCCCCCCACCCCCCGGGGATGGCGAGAATTCCCCAGACACAGAGTTTCAGGCCGAAGTCTGCAGGAACTGGAGTTGACACACAAGATGCCAGCCTGGGTCTGGGCTGTGTAAAGTGAGTGACAGGGAAGGAAGGATGCTGGTTAGAGCCCGAAGACCACTTCGGAGGGTAGAGGCGATGCCCGGAGGGGAGGGATCGAAGACCTCTGAGCACAGCGGGGGGCATGAGGCTGGACCTCTGCTTCGAAAAATTCACTCTAACAGCGATACCGTCACAGGAGGTCTGGAGGAAAGACGAAGAACGTACAGGCATCACGTTTCCAAGCTGAGGCTCCTGAGAGAATGATGAAACCAATAACCCCCGAGAGGGACACGGGAGGTACAAGAGCTCTGGGGAAGGACTGCTCAGAGTTTGAGTTTGGATGGGTTTCTTCTGAGGTTTCTATCGGAACCCAGTGCTGAGCCCTTGGGGAGACGGTTCTGACGCTCCAGAGGGCGGTCCAGGCTGGGGACACAGACGCGGGAGACAAGTGCACCACCAGCACGTACTCCAAGGCCAGTGGGAGGAGGTGTTTTACCCAGGGAGAGTCAAAGTGAGGAGAGGAGCCGCTAGGGAAATCCAGGGGGAGAGGGAATGGGATAGGAGTCAGCCAGCCTAGGAGGGGTCCAAGGGGGCAGTGCAAGAAGCTTGAGGTGGAGTTCCAGAGGCCAGGGGGCAGTTCTGATAAGTGAGGAGTTACAGCCTGAAAGAGGTCTTCTGAGCAGGGTGTCACATGGCTTAGAGTCATTGGGACTGAGATATGTCCACACAAAGCATTTTTGATCAATCATTTACTAACCCTTTAGCGCTCGTCAAAGGCCAAGAGGAGGTGGGTTGAGGCCATGGGCAAGTTGGAGAGTGGCCTCAGGGAAAGATGAGGGAGGGACGAGGCTCAGATGGTTTGAGAAGACAGTGGAAGGAGAAGTGGGCAGATTGAACTGTGAGCTCCTTTTTTTTTTTTGATGTGGACCATTTTTAAAGTCTTTATTGAATTTGTTACCATATTGCTTCTGTTTGATGTTTTGGTTTTCTTGGCCACGAGGCACGTGGGATCTTAGCTCCCTGACCAGGGATCGAACCCACACCCCCTGCACTGGAAGGTGAAGTCTTAACCACTGGACCTCCAGGGAAGTCCAGTGAGCTCCTCTTTTATCGAAATGTGATAATGAAAGAAGAGGCATTATTCTGTATTCTCAACTCTAAAAGAGAAGGAAGAAAGAATTAATATTTATGGAGCAGTTGCTGCATGCCAGGTATATAAATCTTTCAACATGGCTGCAGTATAAATTTTACTCTACTCACCACCTAGGGAGAGAAAACTGAGGTCCAAAGGGCTCAGCTATTTGCTAAACGTCACCCAGAAGGAATCCAGGTCTATCTGACCCCAACGCCCATTCCTTTTGTACCACTTTTGTTCATTTGCCCAACAACAATTTATGGAAAACCTATTAGAATACATGCCAAGAATGGAACTCATCTCTGAGGTGACAACTGGAAACAGTCGGCACCCTCATGAAACCTACAGTTTTGCAAAGTGTCAAAATTAATCCGTAATTGCATAAATAATGATTTATTTGCAGTTGGGATAAATGTTAGGAAGAAGAAGAGTCGTGTGCAACCTGAGGATAGAACAGGAAGCCTGGTCTAGGCTGTACGGTCAGGCAGACTCACTTTGAGAAAGGAGAAGGCAGGGCAAGGCCTTGAGGATGAGTGGGAGTGGCCCCGGGAGCAGTGTTGGTGGGGCCCGGACCTGCACTGGCCGGGGTCAACCTGGACCCACGTCTAACAGTCTACGACTCTCTCAGAGACAGGACGGACCAAGGGACAACATAGTCCTCTGGGCAGGTCTCTGTCCTGCTGGGCTGGGAGCTGCCCCTCACTCCTCTCTCTGCCCTGAGTGACCACAAGCACCCTTCTAGCCCTAGGAGTCCCTTATCTACCTGTCAACTCACCTGGCCGCACAGATTTCCCTGCCCTGAGAGAAAGATGCACCAGCCCAGGGGAGGGTCTGGGCTGAGAAGAGTGCTCTCCCACTGGGCAGCCCACTTGCCCTCAGGCACTTAGTTTGGGCATTACAGATAAAATGTAGATCGTGCTTGTTGATGTCGCCTTGAAATGGGTCTTAGCCCAGCTCCCAAAAGGACCACAAGTGTTTCACAAAAATGACAGTATCAAGAGGTGGTGGGAGACATCCGCTATCTAGACAAATCATAATGCAGAGGTTTTTATTAAACTAGTGAATTTGGGGGAGGGGCCCTGAACCCCAAATATGTGTGTAACTAGGTTTTACTGCATCATCTCGAAATGACCCAACAGCAGTGGGAAAACTGAGGTGTGAAGAGTTGAATCTTGGGACCACAGAACTAGAAGGGGCCTCCCGACAGTGCCAGCCTTAGATCCCACAAGCCACGCTCCAGGGCACCTTCCTCTAAGTGTTCCAAGCTCTCTGGTGCCTGGGACCGGCAGGGCGGCAGGACCATGACCTGTGTGGCCCCTGGTGGCTGCTTTTCCCCTTCAGTGCACTCATCCCCCAAGTGGCACCAGGGGTTGACCAGATGTCCAAGTAGCTCCAGGACTCTTGCCTATGGAGTATCCCAGGTCTAGGAAGGCCATCTAGTAACGGGGTCACTCTTGCTGCCCGGCACAAGGTTTCCTTCACTGTATGTGTGTAGCAGGATGTGGGGTGTGTGTGTGTGTACATGTATGACGTGTGTACATATGAGTGGTGTGTGGGTATGGTGTGATGCGTGTGTATATGTTTGGGTGCGGGTGGGGTGTGGTATGTGATGGTCTGTGTGTGTGATGTGGTATGTGATGTGTGTGATGGGGTGTGTGTGTATGCACTGTATGTACGTGTACAGTGTAGTGTGGTGTGTGTATGTGGTGTTTGTATGTGTGTGGTGTGGTGTGTATATGGATGTGTGTGGTGCTTGTATGTTTTTGTGTGTACGTACGTGTGCAGTAGGGGGTGCGTGTGTGTTGTGGTGTGTGTAGTGGTGGGGAGCTGGGCATATTGACTGGTGTTTGCCCATCCCGTGTCTCTTCTGTGCACATGTCGCCTCCCTGGGTCACCCAGAATTTTGTCTCCCGGCCTGTTCCCCAGCTTCTCTGTCAGCTGGAGGGGAATAGACACCACGTTGCCCAGTTCCTTCCTCTCTTCTCCAGGCTTTCCCTGGGTCCAGGCTCTGCTGGTCCTGCCCCCTCTATCCGTCTTATTGTTTGTGGACTCACCGGTTTCCCAGTTCAAGCCTGGACCAGCCTGTGCTAGTCGGCCTGTGCTGGGCGGCCAGTCCTCTGAGCCCTCAGACCAAATGCTCTCCTCCCCATCTCTAGCCTCAGCCGTGCCCACCCACCCCCCAGACCCAGGTCACCTCCAGCTGCTCCGGGAGCTTCTGCAAACCCTGCCCTGGTGTAACTCCGCTTGGCAAGGGCCCCCCTCAGCCCTGAGGGAGCCTGCCACGCGATCACACGTCTTTTAGTGTATTTGAAGCAGCTTCTCAGGGATCACAGCCCATGTCAAAGCTCATTTCAGCCTTGTCCTGAGGAGTGGGGCTCTAAAACAAGGCAGAAAATTCTCTCTTGGTAACGACATGTTACAGGGGAAAAATAAGGAAAGAATCGTTGTTGGGTTGGACGCAATAAAAGGACGTCTGCCTACATTTTCTGCAGGATTGGTTCAAGGCCCTTCATCAACTTTCAAGGGTGACTATCAGACGGGTGGGTTTTCTAAGTGAGGCTTTTAAGCTCATTAAAATAAATTAGAAAATTGCTAGAGCATTTTATCAAGAATGTAAATTATCCCTGGAAAGAGCAGCCACTTCCAACAAACCACAGACTTCTGACCCAGTCAGATTTAGGACAACTTCTTTGCAATAGGTGCTATTTCTTGTGCTTTCATCCCAGCAGTGGATGTTGGGGACGGTTTATCTGTGGCTAAATAAAGACTTGAATGAAAGTGAGCGCTGGCCGCGGAGGAGGCTTCTCTCAGAGTCGGACCGGGAACCCAGCCATGGATACAGTCGGCAGACGCGGTGACACACTGGTCAGAAGGTGCCCCTCGGGCTGACGTCTGTGTGGCTCAAGTCTATCCTGTGGTTGTGAGATGAAGCTTGATCTAAACCAGAATCCCCACCTTCCCAGCTCCTGACCAACCAGCCGGTCACGGGACAAACACACACAGACTCCTGCTGTGAAGGAAACAGAGCCAAACGAGGAGAGAAGGAGGTGCTTTCTTTATATATGTGAGGCAATCCTGCTTGAACCAGCTAGCACGAGGTAAGGAAACAAGGAGGGGTCGACACAGGAACTGGGTTTCCAGTTTTGCGTCTAGGAAGAAACTAATTGTTTCACAGGGGATTTGTTTCTGCCTGGACCAGACTGTTTTACCATGAACGTGCCTTGTGCAAGACCCATGGCAGCTAAACTCATCATTTACTGGAACCAGAGGATGGGGAGGGGCTCGCTGTCCTACGTCCAAGGTTTTCCATTTACGACAAGGACAGTTTCCACTCCTCCTGAGTCCTCATTGCTTCTCCCTTGCATCAGGAGAGCCGGGGCAGACCAGAGGGCTCTGCATTTGTAACATGGGCTCTTTAGGGGAAAGTCCACTTCTTTCTAATAAACACTCACATACAAAGAGTTTTCTCAGTTGGCTCAAATGAGCTTTAGATTTCTGGTAAATGCAACAAAACAGTCCCAGCTCCCCCATTTCCCCAGGAGGAATCTGCTCCCCCGTGTAGCCCTTTTAGACCTCTCAGAATGCTCCGGGCCGTGCCCTGCAGACCGCTGCAGGCCGCCTTTGTCTGGCAGAAGTGTGGCTGCCACTTCAGACACAGCAAAGCATGGAGTAGAGAAGATGGTGATTTGGGATGATGAGATCTGGGAAATTTTGTGATTGGACCATAGCCAAACTGATGGCTTTTCTTGGTCGCCAGTTACAGTTTTATAAATAAGAAGTGGGCTGTTTGTCCCTATCAATTTTAACATGAGGTGATACAATGAGTGAATTCAGTTGCATGTTCTTTTGAAAAGTAGTAATAAAGTTGTTTTTTTTTAATTGGGGTATAGTTGTTTTACAATGTTGTGTTAGTTTCTACTGTACGGCGATGTGGAGTTTCCTGTGCAACACAGTGGGTTCTCATTGGTTCTCTGTTTTATACATATTAGTGTATATATGTCAATCCCAATCTCCCAATTCATCCTACCCCCTCCCCCGCTATCCCCCCTTGGTGTCCATACGTTTGTTCTCTACATCTGTGTCTCTATTTCTGCCTTGCAAAGCGGTTCACCTGTACCATTTTTCTAGACTCCACATATATGCATTTATATACAATATTTGTTTTTCTCTTTCTTACTTCACTCTGTATGACAGTCTCTAGGTCCATCCACATCTCTACAAATGACCCAATCTCATTCCTTTTTATGGCTAAGTAATATTCCATTGTATATATGTACCACATCTTCTTTATCCATTCGTCTGTTGATGGACATTTAGGTTGCTTCCATGACCTGGCTATTGTAAATAGTGCTTGGCATAAACTTTATTACCACTTTTCAGAGAAAACCATAATTCAAAAAAACACATGCACCCCAAAAACACATTCTCCCCCTACACCTTTCTCCTTTGTCCACATCCATGTAGAAATTGAGAAAAGTAAATACTCGCTTTCTTAGCCTCCTCTGTAACCGTTAGTGACCAAATAAAAGAGTTCTGGCCAGTGGGACATAAACAGAAATCTGTTGAGGGCTTCTGGAAGTGCTTTTGCTTTCCTTTTATTGGCAGAGTCACTGGCTCAGACTCTACCCCTTCTTCCTCCCTCAAATGTTGATGTGATGTCTGGAGACAGAGCAGCCATCCTGCAACCATGAAACAACAAACGTAAGGACCAAAGGCCAACAAGTCAAAAATGATTGAGTGGAGCGATGGAAAAAACCTGGGCTTTTGATTGACATATAGAGCTGCTACACTAGTACCAACAACTGCCCGTCTCTAACCTCTACTTGTCTGGACCCAACTAGTGGCATTTTTAGACAGTTATGTGCAGCTGAAAACATCCCTAAAAAATACAACTTTTACTCCCACCCAGAGGCCAGAAGAGCATTCTTTAAAAATTCGAGTATAGTATATTTCCTGTCAAATTTCAGCCTCTTTGTAATGGGTTTTCTGTTTCATATTTGTTTCAGTTGGTTTTAATTTTAAGGGAGCATGCAGAGTATAATGAAGCGTAGCAATTTCCCAATTAAGTTCAGAACTTAATCTGCTGTGCGCAGATGAGGTTAATGACTCTAAACCTTGAATGAATAACAAGGTAAGTGTCATACCTTGCTTTGCTATTAGTTTTTATTCTATCATATAATTAACCCTGTGATGAGGGTCTGGACAATCGTTCTGCCTTCACTTTCAATAAGGTGGGAATATGGTTACCTTCCCTATATCCATTCCCAGGAGGTTTATGGTTCTTAATTTAGCACTGCAGGGTGTTGAGGTCTTCTAAGAAAACTAGGTATGACTCTGACAATCACACATTGTTGGTGTACAGACTTCTTCTTCTTCTTTTTTTTTTTTTACATCTTTATTGGAGTATAATTGCTTTACAATGGTGTGTTAGTTTCTGCTTTATAACAAAGTGAATCAGTTAAACATATACATATATCCCCATATCCCCTCCCTCTTGCGTCTCCCTCCCTCCCACCCTCCCTATCCCACCCCTCTAGGTGGTCACAAAGCACCGAGCTGATCTCCTGTGCTATGC
>NW_020838031.1:2309151-2453517 GCF_003676395.1 Aethalodelphis obliquidens
CGATCTTTATTGGAGTATAATTGCTTTACAATGGTGTGTTAGTTTCTGCTTTATAACAAAGTGAATCAGTTAAACATATACATATATCCCCATATCCCCTCCCTCTTGCGTCTCCCTCCCTCCCACCCTCCCTATCCCACCCCTCTAGGTGGTCACAAAGCACCGAGCTGATCTTCCTGTGCTATGCGGCTGCTTCCCACTAGCTATCTACCTTGCGTTTGGTAGTGTATATATGTCCATGCCTCTCTCTAATGTGTACAGTCTTCTAACAACAGCTGTCATCCTGAATGACTGGGTGAAAAGAAACCATTTCTAATGTGTATTCCAGGACCTCCCTATTTATAGTATTCTATGGTCAATCTTGGCAAAGAAAGGATACTTTTATAAAACAAATAGAATGAACATCTATTCCAGGGATTGGCAAACTAAAGCCCACGGGCCATATCTGGACCATGTGTAAATAAAGTTTTATTGCAACACAACCATGCTCAGTAGTTTTCATACAGTCTATCGCTGCTTTCAGGCTACAACAGCAGACTTGAATGGTTGTTACAGAGAACATATGACCTGCAAAGCCTAAAATATTTATTACCTGGCCCTTTACAGAAAAAACTTGCTGACCCCTAACCTATTCTGTTAATTCAGATTGCCAGTGACAGAGGCGATAAATCTAGACTTGTATATTCTCTCCTTTTATTTAAAAATTAGCATTGTAAACATGTACTGTATTTACAGCACTTATTTCATGTATAATTTAATTATTTCATTCCTACATGAAGGGATAACTACTCAGGGAATTCTGAATATAATGACACACACAAATTAGATAACATGTTTTATTCAACTCATAATGAATATGACAGGTAGAAATAGTCTACACAGCCTATCCACAGACAATGGCTAAAACTGCACCTTACACACTTTGTCACCAACTGAAAATTGATTTTAAAAAATAAAAAATTGATTTAAAAAAATTTAAGCCTTAAAAACTGTATTTGACCAAGGTGGGGTGGGAAACAAAGAAAAACAAAAGGAAATTTTGTATCTGGCCATAAAGGAAAACTCTCAGTGACAGAAGTTATAATCAGGAAAATTTGATAAGGACAAAAGCTAATTGATTAATCAGCTCTTCATTATAAACTCTAAACAGAAAAGAATTTATCCTGACGAAAAGTACTTTTGAAAAATCAAACTGGAAAATGTTTCATTAATTAATTTTAGAAAAATAAAAATGATTTAACCAATATATAGAAATTGATTAAGGAATTAAATTGGCTTAATGGGTTTTATTCCAGAAAATACATTTTTCAAGGAAAATTCATCAGGAGTCATATAAAAGTGCATACAATATTCTTATTTAAAATGGCGAGACTTCCCTTGTGGCGCAGTGGTTAAGAATCTGCCTGCCAATACAGGGGACACGGGTTCTGAGCCCTGGTCCAGGAAGATCCCACATGCTGCGGAGCAACTAAGCCCGTGCGCCACAACTACTGAGCCCGCGAGCCACAACTACTGGGCCCAAGTGCCACAACTACTGAAGCCCATGCACCTAGAGCCCGTGCTCCACAGCAAGAGAAACCACTGCAATGAGAAGCCTGCTCGCCACAACTAGAGAAAGCCCGCGTGCAGCAACGAAGACCCAACGCAGCCAAAAATAAATAAATTTATTAAAAAATATAATAAAATGACACATTCTCGGGTATCCTGTTTGTTTTGTGGGTGCCTCCTTAGTTCAGGAACGGCCCTGGACAGGCCTGGGGAGACATTTCTGTGCCAGTAGAGTGAGGTGCTGTGAAAGCAGATACAGAAAGAACTATTTCTAAATCCATTTCTCCATTCAGACTCTCTGGCCCTTATACTACTGCAAGCAAGGTGGCTGAACTCCAGGTGTTTGCTTTGGCGCTCACGCAGCTGGGAAAAGTCTACGGAGGACAGTTCCACTCACCGTTTAATAAGTTTAGATAAGACGTGGCTGTTGAAATGGAAAAATGTTGTCACCCTTTTCCCACTGAAGCGCAGCATTGTTTGTGATGGTAGAAATTCTGTGCTGTGAGCCTGAGATGCTATCTCTTATGAAACCAAGCTCCAGAGATAATATTTATTTAATGATCGGTTTCTCTTCTAGGAAGAACATGCAGAGAGATTTGGAAAGAGACATATTAGTGTCTTCCTACTGCAAAGGAGGAGAAATCGGAGGACTCAGCCTGGGGGAGGCTGTCACTGCGGGTCTATGGGGAAGGCTGGCGGCCACAGCAGCAGGGAGGGGGGTTCCCAGGCACAGCTGGGCGCCCCCAACCCCCATGATGTTGTGCAGAGAGCTAAATTGTTCCTCCTGCCTGAACATCTGTGTGAGGAGAGCACCCACCACAGTCCCTTTTCTCCTCTTCACCATTAGAGGCCCAGCTGCCTTACAACCGGTCCAATGGCAGATGGTCAAACCAACTGGACGTAAGGCTTGGCCTCACATGTCACCCTACCAGCCAAGGTGGGAGAGAGCTCAATTTAGTTTGCACTTACAATATTTTAAAAAGCAACACCAAACGCAAACAGTTAGTCCGATTGACCACTTACATTATTTTATCATATCCTTAATCAGCAGTAGGATGTCTGATGGGTGAATAAATCTCTTCTGGCATCCTTTCTAAACATCCTTGTTCCATAATTCAATAAAGAGTCATCTGTGGGTGTTCTTCAAACTGTAAGACTCCCAGAGGTCCAGATGACCCAGGGTCAGCCACCTCCTTCTTCCTCCTGTCTTCAGATTTACCTCCCCTACTCTTCCCACAACAGGGCCTCACTGAGCCCAGCTACCATGTCTCCCCAACACTTGTCTTCCCACCTCACTATTCCCTTGGATCTCAAAATATTTTCCAAGACACCCGGGCTATCTGAGTAAGGAATAAGGAATTTGGACAAAACACCTGGAAGTCCTCCCTTCTCTCTCTCTCCTAGATGGTCATGTCCTGGCGTCCTTCTCAAGTCAAGGTTGCCCTCTCCGTTGTCTGTACCATGAACGATGAATGGTGGCACTTTTGGGCACGCCAGTGGGCCTTGGAGAGCCCGAAAACCACACCAGTGGTGCCCAGGTATGATACCCAGAAAGGACTATCTCTCCTCCTAAAGATGCTAGACAATAGGAAAATACAACTCCCCTTAGCTCCCTGCCCCAGACATTAGTGATCCCCCGTGCCAGAAACTGCTTCTCGTACGTGAACCCAACTGGGCCGTCCCCCAGGCCAGGGCAGAGAGAGCATCTCATAGCACCAACCATCCAATTTGGGAATCCCAGATGTCTTCCCCAGGAGGCAGATATCCAACTGCACTCAGTTCTTCCACGATCATAATCTAAAACTATCAATCAACTGTTAACAAATATTTACTGAGCACATATAAACAGACCACAGTTACAGAAGAGATTGGAAAACTGAGAGCTAATACTATATACAGCTTCATGCCATGAAGGGGGAAAACCTAAATGACATGTCACAATTCTCTAGCAAAATCCGCATAATCAATACAGGCTCAAGAAGAAATAGAAATCCTAAGTAAATAACCGAGGAGGATATAAAAAGTTCAGTCAAAGTTCTACCCCACAAAGGACACCATGCCTGAGTGGGAAGATGGCAAGTTCTCTCCACTTATAAGGAACCAACAGTTCTCCTCTTCTGTGAATAATTATCGAGCACCTACTCTGTGTAAGATCTTGACGTAGGGCCGGGAGGCATATAAGATAGGAAGTTCTCCAGCCTTTAAGGGTCTACGTCAAGCTGGAGAGGTAATATTTATACACATGAAGATATAAGCGGTGAAATATTAGCAACAGTAATAAGATACAGCCAGTTACCAAGCACTTTTTTTTTTTTTTTTTTTTTTTGCGGTACACGGACCCCTCACCGCTGTGGCCTCTCCTGTTGCGGAGCACAGGCTCCGGACGCGCAGGCTCAGCGGCCATGGCTCACGGGCCCAGCCGCTCTGCGGCATGTGGGATCTTCCCGGACCGGGGCACGAACCCGTGTCCCCTGCATGGGCAGGCGGACTCTCAACCACTGCGCCACCAGGGAAGCCCTACCAGGCACTTTTGATGTACTTGACATCTTTACCAAGCACTTTACATCTACTTCTTCATTTCATTCTCCATAACACGGTCCACAGAACAAGGGTAGCGTGTACTTTTTGCCCTGTAGCTCTTTCAGGGCAGGGATTATTTTTGCTCTTGCATCCTATATTCTTTAATTAAGGTCCGGGAACATACCTGGCACATTTTTGTATACCCTGTAATCCCCAATAGAAAAATTCCTCTCTCTGGTTTGTTCTGAGGATTAAATTCGTGAACACAGGCAAGGCTTTGGAACAGAGCCCGGCTTGCAGGGAGTGTAGTTTAAGCATTAGCTACTCTCGCTCATGAAAGGTCAGCTGGTGGCGTAGTTCTCAGCCAGCAAGCTGGGGAAAGAGAGGAGGTCCCCACGGACCTAATTCGTCCAGGCTCACAGCAACGGCAAAGCAAAAGCAGCCTGACCCTCCCCCAACCTGGAGCCCGCGGCTTCTGCAATTTCTCCATCAACTACCTCGCAGGGCTCCCACTGCCGTTTGGCGGCCACTTTGCACCCGCTCCCTGGTCTTTCACCCACATTCAACAGGCGCTTGATGTTGCTCGCTCCCTGTGCCCCTGGCCCGGGTTCCCAACACGCAGCGGACCCTGTGTACGGACAGGTAAGAGTCTAAAATTCTTCCTGTTGAGAATGGAGAAAAGATTCCCCTCCCATCCTTCTCCTCAGGGCATTTACCTTAGAAAACGCATCACTGTAAATACCTTCTCTTCCTTTTGAAATACAAGCGTTAAGGGAGATGGTGCCCTCTCCTCCAGTTCAGTGGGCACCTGGCTCCAAGTTGCACAACCACTTCCTGCCATAAAGATGTGAGCGTTTGTTTCTCCTCTGGATGAGGCCAAGTAACCAACACAGGTGGCTCTCCAATTACCAGGTAAAGCTGGGATGGACTCTGTGTGACCAGTGGCGCAGGCAGGCCCCCTCACGTGTGGACGAGTTACTGTTCATCATGAGAACATATGTGTGATTGGTTGTATCTGCTCATCTGCATAAAGAGTCAAGGTTGCTTCCTGTCTTTGCAGTCCCTTAGCGGAACGCCTGTGATGCCCGTCACACTCTGGTTTAAATGCTTATTCAATAATAACAGTGTTTGCTTTCCCAGCTGCTTGGTAGAGAGGACGTCTGCATTGGGAGAACCCAGGCGTCCTCTCTACCAAGCACAGCATCTCATGCTGGCACTGCTGGTACTTCGTCCCCAGCAGTGCCCCATAACTCTGTGTGCCTGGCTCGTCCCGCAGCCTCCTGACTAGGCCCCCTGCTTCCCCTGCTGCCCCTTCCATCTGTTACTCACTCAGCTCTCGGTGTAAATCAAATTACATCATATTCCCTCCCGGAGTCAAAGTCCCCAAAGGCAGCCATTCCCGTGAGCCAGCTGCTGCCTCTCTGTAAGCCTCACCCTACGCCCGGGCTCCAGCCACGCTGACTGTCTCTGTCCCCTGAACACAGACTCTCAGTGCTGTCCCGTCCCCCCGCCCCCAGCGTGCTTTCTTCCTCGATCTGGAGCAGAGGTCCCTCGCCACTTGAATCTCAGCTGGAATCGCACCCCAGAGGAGCCCTGCCCGCCTCTCCCCTCTCACCTCTCCTCCGCCTTACCTGTTTTTTAAAATATTAAAAAGATTTTTGGCCACGGCGTGCAGCATGTGGGATCTCAGTTCCCCGACCAGGGATCGAACCTGTGCCCCTGCATTGGTAGTGCAGAGTCTTAACCACTGGACCGCCAGGGAAGTCCCAACCTTACCTTCTTTACAACCATTGTCATCACAGGAATTGCGTTATTGATGTCTGGGTTAATAATTTATGTCTGAGCTCAGTGAGCTCTCTGAGGAGTGATTTTGTTCGTTGCAATATTGCCACATCTAGAGCAGTGTCTGCCTAAAGGTAAGCCCAAGAACTGGTGTGCCCACCAAGTCGTGGGGCAGGTAGAGCTGGGGCAGGCAGCCTGGGCTTTCTGGTGAACTGGTGGAGGGCTAAGCCAGCTCAGCACAACTTCAGAGAGGCCCCTAAAACCAATCTCTGACGGGCTCAAACGAGCAATTGGCCCATTAAAAGTCAGCCCCTTGTTGTGAAAACTCCTTCCAATGGAAATGATAGAATATTACTATCAACTCCCAAACTCAACTCTTTACTAGATGCTTCCAGGCACGCTTCTGTGACAGCTGGCATCGGTGACAAATACTGGCAGGAACTGGTACCCAGTGATCACCTTTGGTCGTGAGGCTGTTTCTCTTACTAAGCAATTTGTGTGCCTTTACCTACATCCCAAAGGCTGTCTCATTTGCCACAGTTTAATAAACCCTGTCATACCAAAATGGTGTCTTTGCTTATTGTGTGAAAATAGGAAGGCTTTGAAGGAGTGACTTTCCTCTTTCAAGCAGCAAGGGGGGACGTTCAAAGGTTCTTCCTGAGTCTTTTGTGCCTTCATGTTTTTCATCTCAAAATAATCTGCAAGCCGGAGTGACACATCTTGGGGTGGCGGCCCTGAGCCCCATCAGTTCCCTCCTCTGAAACTTCCCTGGAAGTTTCACACACAAAAGCTGAGCTGGTGGCTGTGGAGAGAAAAAATGGTATATAACCAAGTAGTAAGGGATCTGCAGAGGGAGAAAAAAACATAGATTGGAATGAGGATCAACCAGGAGACAAGAACAGAGTTGCCACCTAAAGACCGTCCCTTGTCATCTGCCTCTACATGGATGACGTCACCGGCCACTGCCATCGCTGACCTTCAACACCCCCCGAAAGGAGTTCAGGGCGGAGATCAGGAATGCAGCGCTCTGTGCTCTGGGAAAAACTGGCAGACCAGGGCTTCAGATAAATATTTTCAGCAGAAGATTTTATGAGCCCAATTCTAGCATCTGCTCACATCTAAGAAGCACTAGCCTCACGAGCAGAAACATTTGCTCCCCGTGACTAACAGCCTTCTGCCAAAATGTGCGCTTAAGTGCACACGCCCCCTTCACCAAAATCACATGTATATTGACTTTCTCCCCTACTTCTTTGGAGCAGCTCCTCAGAGCTATGTGAGACGCTGGCTCCTGGGCTATAGTCCTCATTTTGCCCCAAATAAAACTTAACTCACGACTCTCATACTCTGCATTTAAAAAAAAAATTTTTTTATTTGGTTGCACTGGGTCTCAATTGCGGCTCGCCAGCTCCTTAGTTGCAGCAGGTGGGCTCCTTAGTTGTGGCATGCATTTGGGATCTAGTTCCCGGACCAGGTATCGAACCCGGGCCCCCTGCATTGGGAGCGTGGAGTCGTATCCACTGCGCCACTAGGGAAGTCCCTTGTGTGTTTTTTTTTCAGTCGACAGAGCACATTTCCTTACACCCCACTGACCCAGGCCGTCACCCTGGGAATGGGCCAGCCCAATGAAATGTTTAAGCTTCATTTATCTAATGGAAAATGCTAAAACTTTTTTTACATCTTTATTTGAGTATAATTGCTTTACAATGGTGTGTTAGTTTCTGCTGTATAACAAAGTGAATCAGCTATACGTATACATATATCCCCATATCTCCTCCCTCTTGCCTCTCCCTCCCACTCTCCCTATCCCATCCCTCTAGGTGGTCACAAAGCACCGAGCTGATCTCCCTGTGCTATGCGGCTGCTTCCCACTAGCTATCTATTTTACATTTGGTAGTGTATATATGTCCATGCCACTCTCTCACTTCGTCCCAGCTTACCCCTTCCCCTTCCCCATGTCCCCAAGCCCATTCTCTATGTCTGCGTCTTTATCCCTGTCCTGCCCCTAGGTTCTTCAGAACCATTTTTTTTTAATTTTATTTTTTTTAGATTCCACATGTATGTTATAGCATACGGTATTTGTTTTTCTCTTTCTGACTAACTTCACTCTGTATGACAGACTCTAGGTCCATCCACCTCACTACAAATACTTCAATTTCATTTCTTTTTATGGCTAATATTCCATTTTATATATGTGCCACATCTTCTTTATCCATTCATACGATGATGGACACTTAGGTTGTTTCCATCTCCGGGCTATTGTAAATAGAGCTGCAATGAACATTTTGGTACATGACTCTTTTTGAATTATGGTTTACTCAGGGTATATGCCCAGTAGTGGGATTGTTGGGTTGTATGGTAGTTCTATTTTTAGTTTTTTAAGGAACCTCCATACTGTTCTCCATAGTGGCTGTATCAATTTCACCACTATTATTCAAGATAGTTTTGGAAGTTTTAGCCACAGCAATCAGAGAAGAAAAAGAAATAAAAGGAATTCAAATCGCGAAAGAAGAAGTAAAGCTGTCACTGTTTGCAGATGACATGATACTATACATAGAGAATCCTAAAGATACTACCAGAAAACTACTAGAGCTAATCAATGAATTTGGTAAAGTAGCAGGATACAAATTAATGCATAGAAATCTCTTGCATTCTTATACACTAATCATGAAAAATCTGAAAGAGACATTAAGGAAACACTCCCATTTACCATTGCAACAAAAAGAATAAAATACCTAGGAATAAACCTACCTAAGGAGACAAAGACCTGTATGCAGAAAACTATAAGATACTGATGAAAGCAATTAAAGATGACATAAACTTATTTTTGGTAGATGTAAGTTAGACACTACTTGCCCTGTTTGATTCATATAAAGTCAACTTTTTCCACGGTGATTACACAGGCTCCTCCTTGCTGGGCAGTGTATCTGGGGCACGCTGCTTTGGAGCACCCCAGAGGCCAGGATGTTAACTGCGAACTGGAGTATTTTCAAAGTTTGCATACTGGTATTGAACTCTTGTTCTATTACCATGGAGAGATGTAAGATTGCCTTTTCCAACTCATAACCTCTAAAGCTTGGGAATAAGACCCTCGATGCTGAAAAGAGCTTGGAGTTGTGGTGCACAAGGAGATTCTCTACAGTTTCTTTACTGGCACAGTTATGTAGCAGAACTTCATGAACAAAGAAGCCCAGGTTTGTAACTTGGCTGGCATTTGGGGTAGAGGATTTTGTGACAGAAGAAGCCAAGTGCCCAAGTCTACATCATCCAGACCATTGAGGTGGGAACCCTTTCTATACTTTGTTGCCACATAAAATTAAAAAACCAGAGTGGTTTGCAGACAAGGTTAGAATGGAATCTGTGATTCCCAGTGTCTGGAGCATTCTATGGCCTTTGTCATTGGTGTCCCCAAACCTCCATTTCCCATGTGCTTCTGTCAATCTTTGAGAACAAAACAGATTGCAAAAGAGCCGGTACAGGAGGCCTGTCATCTGGTTTTGGCAGCTGTAAAGTTTGGTTCTGTCATGTAACCAATTTTAGTCCAGGGTTTGTTTTTTTTTAATATTTATTTATTTGGCCGTGTCGGGTCTTAGTTGCGGCCCACTGACCCACTGTGTCGGGTCTTTGTTGCGGCATGCGGGCTTCTCTAGTTATGGAGGACGGGCTTCTATCTAGTTGTGTCATGTGGACTCCGGAGTGCAGGGGCTCAGTAGTTGTGGCACGTGGGCTTAGCTGCCCCACAGCACGTGGGCTCTTAGTTCTCCGACCAGGGATTGAACCCACGTCCCTTGCATTGGAAGGCGGATTCTTAACCACTGGACCACCAGAGAAGGCCCAAGTCCAGATTTTTGATCCACCCATATATAGGTTGGGTATTGGCCAGTTTAATCATGGGGGGTAGCTACAATACCCAAGTTGATCAAGGGTGACTGTGAGCCATTTGGAACATGTGGTGATTGGGCAGACGTTTGTGTTAGAGTCACTCACAGCTTTCTTGAGAGGTTTGAGGTTGCCACCTGTGGGCTCAAACTGCAGAGTTTGATTGCAATATTGTCCTGGAGTGTCACCCAAGAAAGGTCCAGGGTCATGTTTGTTTTCAATGCAGAGGGAAAAGTTTCCACCTATGGCCCTTATCTGGGTAAGGGACAGACAGTCCTTGGGCTTCTATAGAGTTTTCTGGGGTCCAAATGACTGTCCAAAAAGAAGACAGAACATGACACTGGACCTTTCCTGGCGTGTGTTTTCTTCCAAAGGCCCTGATGTACACCCAGTCTCCTGATCTAAAGGGATGGCGAGCCTTGTCAGTCGGTGGCGGCCATGCCCCTTTTATCTGTTGGTGATGTGCTTCAAGTACACTTGTTAGTTCTTGTATCTAGGTAGTCATAGCATTGATTGTTCACGTAAGACTCCATAGTGTTCATTTCATCCAGGAATGGAAGGTTTACAGGTGGCAGTAGGCATTGGTTGTCCAAACACTAGTTCAAAAGACATCAATCCATGCCTCCTATTTGGAGTCTTCTGATCTCTACAAGGGCCAAGGGCAAAGCTTCTGATCGTTTAAGTCCAGTTTCTTGACAAAACTACCCTAAAGTCTTTTTCTGTCTACATTTTTATGTTCCACTTGCCCCACTGATTGAGGATGATAAGGGTAGGAATTTTTTTTTTAATTTGGTTGCACTGGGTCTTATTTGCAGCACGTGGGCTCCTTAGTTGTGGCATGTGAACGCTTAGTTGTGGCATGCATGTGGGAATCTAGTTCCCAGACCAGGGATCAAACCCAGGCCTCCTGCATTGGAAGATGAAGTCTTAACCACTGGACTGCCAGGGAGGTCCCTCCTTTGGCACCCTTTTGTATCCATTTGTCTTTTTCAGATTGCAGGGCATGTGCCCGATAGTCAATAATGTTAGTCAGGGATAAAGGCTGGTTTAAAAATTGGGTGGGGAAAGGATCAGGGGCTCCCTATAGAGCTGCGTGTTTAGCAGCTCTGTCTGCCCTATCACTTCCTAAAGATACAGCATCTGTGTCCTTAGTAGGGGCCGAGCAAGGAACAATAGGAATTTTAGAAGGCAGATGAATAGCTTGTAATAGGGCAGCAATTATGTGCGCATTAGCAATAGGAGTTAATGATCTGCGGGATTTCCAAATTGTGGCAACGGCACGGCAGACTCCAAAAGCATATCTGGAGTCTGGGCAAATAGTGGCCGTTCTCCCTCTCGCTAATGTACAAGCTCTAGGAAGAGCTATGGGTTCAGCAGCTTGGGCTGATTTCACAGTCGATGAAGAATAAGCCTCAAGAGTTTCATCAGGGAAGCTATGGCACAACCAGGTATTATGTTTTCCCGGTAATTTCGCTTAGAGGAGTCCTCATGAAATAGAAGTGAGTCCGGATTGTTTAAAGGGCCATCTGCAACATCATCTCGTGGCTTAGAGACCACTTCTGTGGTTGCAGGGCGATCATATGGGAAAGAGTGGGTTCTCTGTAATCTGGGGGGTGCAGCGGAGGACCTGGGGTCAAGGGGTTACAAGACTGAGAGGATGGAGGGTTAGTTAGAAGAGCCTGCCCAGAAGTGATCTGTGCTGTGTAGAGAGGTGTGTGTCCTACGGACGCGTAAGACGGCAGACACGGCCTGAGGAACACGGAGACGGATGCGGTCTAAGGTTACAGCACTGGTGGCAGCTGCAGCCATCATATGGGGCAAATCTGATGCTATGGGATCTAACTGCCATGAGAAATATGCTATAGGACGGATCCAAGAGGCACAAGCCTGTCCTACGATGCCTGCAGCAGTCCCATGATTTTCATGGTGGTATAGATAAGGAAGCTTGTCAGAAGTAGGTAAGAGCTGGGGGTGTGGATAAAGCTTATTTTAAGGCTTCAAAGGAGGTGCCTGTCTCTGGAGGCCAGGAAATGGGCTCTGGAGTGGTATCTGGGAGGCGTGCCTACAGAGGCTGAGCAAGGGCTGCAAAATTAGGCATCTGTCTGCAGCAGGAGCCACCAGCTGCCCCTAAAAACTTAGGTGACCATTTGTTCATTTTAGGGAGAGGGATGGACAACAGTGACTCTCCAGGTGTTTAGGGTGAGCCTTCGAATGCCCTGAAATCTCTCATGTCTTAAGGAGGTAACAGTGGTTTGCACCCATTGAAGTTTAGATCTGGAGGCTGTATGGCCTCGTTCAGCTGGTCCCTTCAGGAGAACAAGGGAGTCTGTAAGAGCTGATCACAAGGTAAAAGGTCGAGACTTCCCTGGTGCCACGACGGTTAAGACTCCGCGCTCCCAATGCAGGGGCCCGGGGTTCGATCCCTGGTCCGGGAACTAGATCCCACATGCCTCAACTAAGAGCCCACAGGCCTCGGCTAAGAGTCCGCACGCCGCAACTAAGAGTCCACATGCCTCAACTAAGGAGCCAGAGAGCCTGCCTGCCGCAACTAAGACCAGGGGCAACCAAATAATTAAATTAAATTAATGTTTTTTTTAAAAAAACAAAGTAAAAGGTCAACATACTGAACAAATGTTGGAGCCTTGGGTAAAGACTACAGGATCTGGTTTGCCTTAAAGACTTGGGAAAATGCTGAGGGAGACTCACAGTATCCCTGAGGTATGAGAGTCCATATTAATTGTCTCCCTTTAAAGGTAAATACAAAAAAAACAGAATGCGAGTCAGGGTGCAAAGAGTTTGAGAAGAAAACTGAACAGAGGTAAATTACTGTAAAGCAGCAGTCTGCGTCAGCAGGAATTATTGCTGTGAGACTAACAGCTGGACCAGGGACCACAGGACGTCAAGGAATTGCCAAAGAGTTCATGGCTCTTGCGTCTTGTACAAATGGATAGATTTGGTTCCTGTCAGAATCAAATTTGACTTCTTTCTCTGTTGGCAAGATTGGGGTGTTACAGGGTGAGGAAGTAAAGACTAGTAGACCCTGCTTCAAAAGGGAGTCTATTGTATCAGCTACAATATATAAGCTATATTGTGCACCACAGGGAATATAGCCAATAGTTTATAATAACTAAAAATGGAGTATAACCTTTAAAAATTGTGAATCACTCCACGGTATACCTGTAACATAGACAATATTGTATACCAACTATACTTCAATAAAAAAGGGGGAATCTATTAGAGATTCAATTCCTTGCTTTGCATCCCTAGACAGAGGGATTAGGTTATGCTTGTGATACCAAGCAGAGCCCTGTGGGGCTCCTGGGCATAAAGCCTTTCTGTGTCCCCCCATTTCTTGATTACAGGAAATAGGCTTCATTCAGCCTCCAAGACCTTCCCTGAGTTCCAAGGGGCAGGTTCAGACCATTGCTAATCAGGGAAGGGAGGGGATGCAGAGACAAGGAACAGTCAAGAAACAATAGCGCAGCCTTGGGGCAGCGGCCTGGTTCCCCCTAAGGGACACACACAACAGTATCTTTTGGGCTCTTTATAGAACTAAAACCCCCAATAAATGGAAGATGAAGCAATCCTCCTTCCAGAGAGAAGGTCACTGGATTGATAGCCTCGGAAAACCAGAGAAGCTTATCTGGAGGCCACCTGAGGCCAGATTAAAGGAGTGCGGGTCCTGCACACACCCTAATCTTATCAGCAACCCCACCCCTGAACTATTTGCTATAAAACTCCTCACCAAAACCTCCCGGCTCGGGACACATACTTTTTGAGGGGCCTGAGCCCGCTGTGTTCCCCTTTGCCTGGCAAAGCAGTAAAGCTATTCTTTTCACCCAAAACTCTGTCTCCAAGATTCGATTCAACACCAGTGCACGGAGGTCGAGGTTTTGGCATCAAATTTAATAAGCTTATTCATGATAAAACCCAGAGGTAACTTGCCAGGTTTAGAATAAATCTTTATCATGGATGCAAGAGGCACCCCTGGTGAGGGGGCAGATGTAGCCCTCACGATTCAAAGGTTTACTCCCAGAAAGAGTCTAAAAAAGTAAAGACCTTCGTTGCGTAAGTGGTAAGGATGGTATAGTGAAAATGGTGTCCCTGGTCTCCCACAAAAATGTGTGGCACCTTTGCCTATAAACCCACTAATTATGTGGCACTGGGCAGGTAGGACTTTTCCAGCACTAGCAAGCAACAGAGTTTCCGACAACGAAGGCCCCTTTCAGACTGGAACCCCTTGTGAGAGCTGGAATGGCTGGACACAGAGGGTGCTGTGTTTGACTTAGTGTCTCAGAGCCCCAGTCTACTTGAATGGCCACAAGATGCACCCCGTAAATGCCCCTTCCAGATGGCGCAGACAAGAGGGAGGGTTCTCACTGGCCAAGAAGCCAAACTCTTCAGGACGTAGAACAAGACAGAAAGGAAGACTTCGACTTTATCTTATCTGCACATTAACAGTTTGCCTGGATCTTGAGTTCCTTGGAGTCATGCTAAGGCCTGGGAGGGTGGGGACTGGGGAACATTCTACAGAGTACCTTGTTGCATGGAAATTTTCTTGAGGTTGGTGGGTGACCTAGTGTCAACCTGACAGGTTCTGTGACCAGCTTACCCCCTCGCGGGTGTCTTCTTGAGGGGGTGAGCACCCTAATGTCTATTAAATGCTTGCCTTGTACCCACCAATGGGGCAGCTGTGGCTTCTAAGACGTCCCTTAGCTTTAACCTCGTGGGTCTATCAACCCACAGCAGTGTTTGTCTACACAGACTCGTGGTCTGTGAGGTTGGCCTGAACAACAGGCTTACAGGGCCTGTGCCTGTATCCCACCCTGTGGAATTTCCTTCTTATGACAAATGACACAATACAGACAAAGAAAGACAGTAACCATCTCTGGGGGGCTGAGGGGCAGGGAGGATGAACACACCAAGAGTGCTCTACCAAATTCCCAACCAAGTGTCACTGAGCCAGGGAATTAGTTCCACAAATATTTTCTCCTGCTAGTCTAAATTTAGAGACAGAAAGAAGGAGATTCTCACCACATTCGTGCCCCTGAACCCCACAGACAGATTCTGGGAGGCCGGCATGCTAAGAAGTATCACCTTCTGCTGGCCTTTGTCAGGTGTCCCAGCATCTCTTCACCTGCATCCGTCTTCAGGAGGAAGCAGCTTTCCACCCAGAGAAGGCAGTTTTTCAGCCAGATGTTCCCAGCCAGGGAAGTGTCCTTCCAACTACGCCAACTGTGGGGAAGGGGAAATTTCCCCTCTTTCCCCTCCTCGCTCTTTTGGCTGGCAATTCAAATGACCTAGGGAGAGTAACAGGAGAAACTCAACTACGTTACTTGTGCACAGGGAATGTACATAAGTGTGAAGAATTCCAAAAGCAGTGAGGCCAGGCGAGGTAAGGAGAAGGAGGTAGGGGTTTGGGGTCTCAAGGGGAAGTAAGGTAACTCACAGAAGATACAAGGTAATGTTTGGTAAACAAATGTTTTCTGGGCCATCCTTTTTTTTTTTTTAATAAACAGCTTTATTGAGATATGATTCACACAGCACAGACTCACCTGTTTCAAGTGTACAGTTCAATGATGTTTAGTACATCCACAGGTGTGTGCAACCATCACCAGGGTCACTTTTAGTGCATTTTCATCACATCAGAAAGAAACTCCACATCCTTTAGCTATCACTCCACCTCGCCACACCCACCCTCCCACACTCCCCCAGCCCTGAGCAACCACTAATCTACTTTCTGTCTCTATAGATTTTCCGATGCTGGACTTTCATCTGAATGGGATCGTATAATATCTTAGTCCATTTGCGCTGCTGTAACAAAAATACCAGACTGTGTGGCTTAAACAGCAGACTGTTCTAGAATCCGGGGAGTCCAAGCTCAAAGTGCCAACAAACCTGGAGAATCCGTTTCTCGGTTCAGAGACGGCCATCTGTTCACTGCGTCCTCACGTGGGGAGGGGACAAGGGAGCTTTTTAGAGTAACTTTCATTAAAGGCACTAATCCCACTCATGAGGGCTCTGTCCTCATTACCTGATTACCTCCCAAAGGCCCACCTCCTAATACCATCACATTAGAAGTCAGGTTTCCACATCTGAATTGGGGAGGGACACAAACATTCAGTCTATAGCACATAACATGTGGACTTTTGTGACCAGCCGCTTTCACTTAGCATAATGGTTGCATGGTTCGTCCGTATTGTAACATGTATCAGTATTCCATTCCTCTTTATGGCTGACTAACACTCCACTGGATCGATAGGCCACATTTTTTTATCCATTCATCAACTGATAGACACTTGGATTGTTTCCACCTTTAGGCAATGAACGATGTTGCTGTACACTTTCCCGAACAACTTTTTGTGTAGACGTATTTCATTTTGGGGGAAATACGCTTAGGAGTGGAATTGCTGGGTTATACAGTAACTGTTGTGAAATAAAACTCACTTTCTATGGCAAGACCAGAAAAATTTAAACACACAAAATCTTCCTTGCACTTTGGCCTCCTCTCTCCCCATGCTGTGCCTTGTGTGTCTGTATTAGGCATCGACCAAACCTCCCATGGGCAGAAATACCTGCTCAGCCATAAAGAGCAAATTTCTCCCAGCGTCGAGACAACTTTTTAAAGATAACGTTCCTTCTTGATCTCGTAAGGGACCACAAAGCGCTTAGCTCTGGACTGTAAACTGTGAATAATATCTCATTTTCTGTCCAGCCCTCTGCCTCAAAAAACTTACATAACTGTGCCTGGACTGCTAATGGGCAGGACAATTCTCGGGGTTTTCTGAGATGCTGTTCCCGGGTTAGAAACCTCAAATTTGGCATAAATAAAATTTTCCATTTCTTTCTTAGATCAACTGATTCATTCTTTTGTCAGCTCTGTTTAATCATCTGAGGAACTTCCAGACGGTTTTTCCAAGTGGCTGTACCATTGTACATCCCTACCATCTCACACATTTTTAATTACCTACATTAAACAGGAAATTATATTTATAAATCGGTCATACTAACTGAACTTGTTACTGTAGTCCTTCATACCATAGGACTCAGAAGAAAAACAGTCCTATCAAAAAAAAGATTATTATGTTCCTTTATGTCCTCACAGCTATGACTGACAGTCGGTGACTTTATAAATTATCTTTTCATAGGAACCTAAGCTAATAAATTCCTTTTGAAAGTTGGATCATAAAGATTGCTCTAAGATTTTAAGAAAGCCGTTAGCTTAAAGAAGACATACAGTTCTTTCCCTGAGCCATTCATCCACAAAAACACAGTGTGTTTGCTGCCTAGTACTGTCTTCCCAAAGTGGGAGGATACGTCATTTATGAGAATCTGACAATGGTGTATCAAAAACAGGAAATATAAAGTGACAAAAGAAAAGACACAGGAGGAGAAGCTGAAGATAAACCTTGACCACAAGAAGATGAGAATTAAATCAGATCCACGTCACGTAGGTAAATACGCAACTGTACTTGTACGGAGAGCGCCAATGAGATACTTTTAATGAAATCAATTCATTTGATAACCCAGAAGTATTATACTTGGAGAAGATAAAAATCTCTATAATGAAAGGATTTTCTTTTATGTCTCCTTCTGCTGTAGAAGAACTTCATGAACTTTGACCTCCAGTAGCCAAGAACCTGATTTGTCAGCGGTAATTCACGTTAGCCATGCCCTGGCCACTGTGCCCCTGCTTCTATGCATCAATGACCTCTCCAGTGTTCCCTGAGATTAAAAATAATAAACGCCCAAACATTAATATTGTTGATAATAGGATACAAGTGAGGAGAAGGTATCTCTTTTGTTCGGCTTATCATTTTGTGTTAGAATCTCAAAAATCACAAGAATGTTAGAACTGGAAACCATATGGGAGGTAAGTGGTTTTGGGGTTTTTAAAACAATATTTATTTATTTATTTGGCCGCATGGGTCTTAGTTGCAGCCCGCGGGATCTTTCGTTGCGGCACGCGGGCTCTCTAGTTGTGGCGCAGGGGTTTAGTTGCTCCGTGGCATGTGGGATCTTAGGTCCCCGACCAGGGATTGAACCCACATCCCCTGCATTGGAAGGCGGATTCTTAACCACTGGACCAGCAGGGAAGTCCCAAGATAACATGGTTTTTAACTCAAGGGGAAACAATCTCATTTGGGAATCTGGTGAAAAATGTGGACTTCTTTCCTAGAAAAATGGGTAGCAACCATAAACAGTATCAGGGTTGCTAATTAGCCATCCCTTATCCTGCTTAACCAGTAGGGTTGTGAGTGACATCCTTACCTGCAGGATTCTCACAGAATAGATGTCCTTAGAGGCTGTTGATGGGGCAGAAAAAAATCGCAGGTGGTCAGAGACTTCTGGAGATTAGCCTCTCCGGGCAGAGGCACGCAGATCACCTCCAGGGGCAGACAGCAGTTGCCAGTTTAGAAAGATATGTATTTAGGGACCTTAGGGAGCTGACAGTCCCCGGGGAAGGCAGAGACTCGGGCTCGGAGGGAACGAAGCCAGAAACAACACTCGACCCCATCAGCAGGCTGCGTTAGAGAGATGGCATTGTCACTGCCGCTCGCAGAGACCTTGCTCTCCAGCCATCCCTTCCCTCCTGCTTTTCTCCATCACTGGCTCTGGATCAGCCTCGTACAGGAGCATCTGATGAGCTGAGCCCGAGTCAGGAGGCCAGGCCCCCGGGAAGACCAGGGAGTGCGATCTGCTTCCAGCCCTGGGACGTGGGGCTTATAAAATGGGAAACTCTCTAGTTAGGAAGAAGGATGCCAGGCAGCCCTAACACAACTTCCACTGTCTGGGAGGGGCTGGCTGAGACTTAAGATTTGGGGAAGCGGGACTTCCTTGGTGGTCCAGTGGTTGGGACACTGCACTCCTAATGCAGGGCGCCCTGCAGGTCGGGGAACTGAGATATCACATGCCACGGGGCAACTAAGCCTGCATGCCACAACTAGAGAGCCCACGCACCGCAATGAAAGATCCCACGTGCCGCAATGAAAGATCCCGCGTGCCGCAACTAAAGATCCCGCATGCTGCAACTAAGGATCCTGCATGCCGCAGCTGGTACCCAGCGCAGTCAAATTTTAAAATATATATATAAGAGTTGGGGAAACACTGACATTGGAGAGACCTGGCGGGAGCTCCTCATTAGGGGAAAATGTTGGACTCAGGCTGAGCCCAGGGGAACGGCAATGCATGGTCCCCAGTAAGAAACTAAGATGCGGGTTACACCAGCCTTGGTCCTTCCCCAGTGGACCAGAGGTCCTGCCCCGATGCCCCGGATGCATAAGATCTCCCCCGTTCCCATGCCACTACTGGAAAGGAAGGGAAAGGAAGACTATGGGAGAAATGGACTCTATAGGGTGTTTAAACTTTCAAGTGACTGCTAATTTACAGACAGAGAGAGAGAGGGAGAGACTAATCCAAAATGAAAGAGTGTGTCATACAGCAAAATATAAATTGAATTTTTAGTACTAGACAGAACGGGAGCTTCAGAGCAAGAGGAGATAAACTCTATAGTTTAAAAAAGTAAAGACAGCATGTTTGCACCCTAAACCATGGGGCGTAAACGCCCAGGGTTCAAGTCGCCCTAAGAGCTGTGTGCAGGGGCTTTTAATCTCTGGAATGAGATTAAACGGCAGGGGGAGAAGCGCTGGGGCAGGAGTAGCTGGGCGATATTTACCTTTGGCAACACAAGATTTATTTTTACTTTATTTTTAATTGAAGTATAGTTGGTTTACAATAGTATATTAGTTTCAGGTGTACAGTAATGATTCCATGACACATATATATGTATATACCTATATTCCTTTATTTCTGTTCTTTTCTGTTATAGCTTATTACACGATATTGACTATAGTTCCCTGTGCTATACGGTACATCCTTGTTGTTTATCTATGTTATATACGGTAGTGTGCATCTGTTAATCCCAACGCTGGAGTTTTGAGGAGTAGAGTTCCTTCTCAGGGATGCAAGGGCAATTCCACAGTGTCAGCTGGGTCCGGGGGTTTCCTGGGGAGATCAGGCCTCTGGAGGAAGCTGTATCCCACAACAGAGGCTGCAGGCAGCTTCAGCAGTCCTGGGAAATGGAAGGGAAGTTAATGGTCTGTGTGACTCCCAACTGGAATCCCTGGGGGTCCACGGAGGCCCAAGACTGGCCAGAGAGCATGGGGGGATTGGGCGGAGGTGACCTCTCACCCCATGATGCACTGCCTTTTTTTTTTTTTTTTTTTTCCAGTTTGTTTGTTTTATTGACACCTGGCTGCTCAGGCTTTGACCGCGTACTTCCGGAGTGGGTACAGCCTCTCCTTCCGCTGCTGCTTCTTGGTCTGCAGGTTCTCTTCGTGTTTGCTGAGCCGGCGGCGCATGGCACGCGTTTTCTTGGGCCGCAGATCCAGGGGCTAGTACTTCTTGCCCTGATAGAATCTCCTGAGGTTCTCTCTCTGAGTCTGGTTGAGGACGGCGAGTACACGGGCGATGGATCTGCGAACAACACGGGTACTGGAGAGTTAGGCAGCCACGCCGCCCGGTACTGTAGCCACGCGTAGCTGGGACAGCTCCACTTTCAGGTCCTCCAGCTGTTTCAGCAGCTCCTCCTTCTTCTTGCCGCGAAGGTCTCGAGCCTTAATCTTGGCCATGACTGTAGAGTCAGCCTCCGCTGCCTTCTCGGAGGGAAAAGGCTCATTCCCACGCAGGAGAAAGTGGGCGCCTGGGGCGGGGAGGAGTGCACAGCCCGATGGGGGGATGGCGTGTGTTCCAGGGGAGGGAAGCGAGCCCCACCTGGCAGCCAGGTTTGCTGATATGAACTTGGCACGAGGAGCACAAGCTCTCACCTTCTAGGACACACGGTGACACTCATGACCACCACTGAACCTCCTTTTGCAAAGCACAGACTTCTGGGGACGGCCCAAAAAGGGAGACAGAACTCGCCTGGAACAATGACATCATTGCTCCGCTCTGAGCTTCAAGCTGGGCTTTTAAGTCTATGGTGAGGCTTTGGAAAGCTGAACTGTCAAGTGAGAGCAAAGGATTTCTCAGAACCCACAAAATGACGTGTTTTTTTTTTTTTTTTTAAGATCAAAGCTTGGAGGCGTAACTGGAAAGTAAATCATACAGCAAATCCATACAGCAAATCGCCAGGGGACAGCAGTTATAAGGTCAAGGTCATTCCTACCTAAGAGAGAAAGCCCCCTGGGGCCGGGAGATGTGAGGACCTGAGGTGGGGAGGGCAGAGACCCTTCCCCCTTCCCCCATGTGCCCCTGGGGAGGGCGGAGGGGGCAGAGTCACTGCAGATGGTGCTTACCCTGAGAGGACTCCGCTTTGGCCTTGAGACAGTAATATTTAAAACCGACTGAGAACTTACTGCATTGGACTGAACACCCTGCAGAGGCCCAGGAGAGACGTGCACTCCGTGCAGTTTCCGGGCTCCAGGGCCACGGGGAAGCAGGTACTGGAAAAGAGGGAACTGCATTTCTGTACATGTGGGACACAGGGTGTGGCTTTTGAGACTCCCGGCCCAGCTCTTACTGCAGAAGCTGACGAGTCTCAACCGGGGTATGTGGAGCTCCTTTGCACACGCTGTGAGCGCCACGTACCGGGGCACAGGTGGCAGTTGACGACCAGGACAGCCAGTAAGGGAAGAGTGCAGAGTGTTCCGTGCTGGGGGGATACAGCCACCAGGGTCCGATGGCGGAGGGACTTGGAGTCTGAGAGAGGATGACGCGGCATCGGCCAGGGCCTCCTCCCTCTGTGAAGCTGCCCTGAGGTCTCACCACCACTGGGCCTTGCCCGTGCATGGGTGTCTCAACGTAAAAAGAAACTCAACCAAGTAAGTCTAGAGTGTTACAAGCAAACACGCGTTCCCTGTACTCCGTCCACCACTCTCGTTATGCCTCGTGTAATTTCCAAGAGAACTTTATGCAGCTGTAAACGCCATCCTGGTCCCCCTTTCCCCACAAATGGGAGTGTCCTCTGCGTGCCGTGCTGACCTTGACCTATCGGAGACCTTCCGTGTCAGCGTGGAGGGCTTCCTGGCTCTGCTCCGTGGCTGCCTGGTATCCCACTTCGTGATTGGTTGGGCCGTAATTTTTTTAACATTCCCTCCAGTGGTGAGCGCTGAGTGTCTTTCAACTTGTTTCTAAGGTGAGCAATGCTGCAACGAAACGGATAAGCTTGAACATCTCCACTTTTCAGGGGTGCGGGTTCGTCTGCAGGATAAGTTGCCAGGAGGGTGTGGCTGTATTTAGAGAATGTGTGCATTTGTAATTTTGATAGATATTAATAAGCTGCTCTCCAAAAACACTGTACCCGTTTACACTCCCACCAGCTATTAGGAGGGCATTTTTAGCTCAACAGACCCAAAGGTTTGAACCTTTCTTCCAGGCCTGCCCCTCCTTCGTTCGTTTGCTCAGGCCTGAAAGCAGGAGGTCCCATGTTGCCCCCCTGCCCCCCATGAGGAAGCCCGGGCAGTGATTCTCCGAAGACAATCTGTCCCTTCCTCTCGCCTTCTCTCCTACCACACCTGCCCTGCTCACCTGGACACCTGTGTGAGCCTCCTGACTCACTTCCCCCCTCGTATCTTCCGCCACCTCTTCTCCACACGCAAGCAGCGGGGCCCAGGCTACCCCCATCACCGCAGGCAGGCTCCTGACCGCCTCCCACAGACACCCAAAACAGAGCAATGCCCGCTGCGGGGTCGTCTGTTTTGCACACCTGTCAAAACCTGGTGCTGGTGCTGTCTGCTCTGCTACTGTAACTCCCGGCCCCCTGGAGGCCAGGACAAGGTCTCTGCGCCCAGGTGAAGGTTCAGAGCGTTGTTCTTGGGTTTTACCCAGAGGCCTCACAGACCCACCCAGGGGGCTTCTTACATCCCACTGCCCTGATACACACACACACACACACCACACCACCCCCGGGCTTACTCGGGCCTCTTCTCTGGAGAAAGAGAAACACAGCGGCCTCTGCAAGCTGAGGGTGTAGAGAAGAGAGAAAGAAGGGACAGGAAGGCCCCAGGGCCAGGGTGAGGGTGAGTTAAGCTGGAGGTCACTTTAGCAGTTGCTCTGCTCAGCGGAGGAGAATGCAGCTAAAGTGACGAGTGGGCACCGCAGGGCTCAATGCCACGCATGCCTCTAGGCTGGTGACAAGTGGGCAGGCCTTGCGACAAGCGACGGGCACCGTCCTGTCCTGTTTGTGAGCAAACCCACGGGCCTTGCCCTCCGGGCGGGCAGCGCACTTCCGTGCGTGTGTGCCGGAGCTGCACGCAGGAGGCCGAGATCCCACTGGCCTCCAGAACGCATGGCTCAAGGTCCTCTAAACATTCCATCCAGAGAAGAAGCAAAGGTTTGGAAGATTTACCTGAGAGGCTCAGGTACGGTGTCTGCTTCCCAAGTTCCCACAGCAAACGGGCAGCCAGCTCTGACCCGCCGGGCTGAGCTGGGGCCGGGCTCAGGGGTGCTGGATGCAGCCCTAGGTCCAGGCAGTAAGCTCTGCTGAGCGCCTGCACCTGGGACGTGGCCGGGCACGGGCGGGGGGTGTGGACAGGTGACACCTACAACAGCACTCCTTCCTGCGGACCCTCCCCGCACACCCTTGCAGGGTCTTGGCAGCTGGCCTGCCCTCTGCGCTGGGATGATGTCGCGGAGAGCAGGGGTGTGAGATGACCTCCAGGAGACTAAGGCACCTCTAAGCGCTTTAGTCACAATGGCAATGCAGTCTCTGATTACCTAGTAACTGAGATGGGCTTTAAATAAACACGGTTCATCCAGTCCACAGGAGGGACCAACACGGCAGGACAGGCCCCCTTGCCTGGAGACGTAGGGGCACAGTATACAGACATGCATCCCTGGAGCCTGGGGAGGGTCCAGCATCACGGAAACCCTTTACGACATTGAGATTGTGTTGGATTTCACTTCAAGGTCCTTCCCCCCACCCCCCCACCCCCGGTCTCGGGGTCGTTTGAAGGGGAAATTCGGAAAAATCTGAGCTGGGGATCATTTCCCTGAGCAGGGCGTCACGGAAATGGATGGCCTCACGCTGCTGCACCTGTCTCCCTGGCTGCGCTCCTTAATCACCTGGAACAGAGCTGTCTTACAAGACGCCGGCAGCTCCACTGCCTCTGGCAGAGAATTATTCCAGAATCCTTTATGGTGTGGTCAAAGAAACATAAGAAGCCTTTACTAGAGGCGGCAAAAGAGGCTCAGGAAGGGGGCTCTGAGATCCGGTGTCTAGGGCCGGGCAGGGGACAGACAGCACAGGGAAGGAGGCACCTGCGGCTCCTGACCCGGCCCGTGGACCCTGCCGGCTGTTGGTTCCCAGCCGCCCCTCGCGGCCCTCACAGTTGCCCGTCACCCGAGTCACTGAGGAACCGGGGCAAAGAGGCCCTGCCCAAGGTCACCCCAGGCGAATCTGGGAGTCCAACCCAGATGCCCCCAACTTCAGTGTCTGTACATCCCTGTAGACCATATGCAGGATTCTCTGGACAGGAAGTATGTGGAGGCAAGTGAACGTTCCTGGGAATTGGGGGTCGTGTGAAAACTCAGGCCACAGGCTTCTAACCACACCTATTAACTCCAGACCCCCTGACTCCACGGTGAAGCCCTGAGAAGCCCCGGGGCTTCACGCAGCCGCTCAGATTTTTATTAAACTGCTGCACAAGAACATCATTTCTTCTCAAACGTGACAGCCTGTTTGTAGAGTTTGGCAGGGCAAGAAATTTCATTAATATGATGTCTGCTTCTGCAACTGTTTTCCAAGACCAGCTGCAGGAAGGATGGAGACAGAGGCATCCTTGCCCTGGAGGAGGGGTGGACGTCCCCTGTGAGTGCACCCATGTCGGGGGTCAGAGCCGTCCAGCTCCGGCTGGATGAAATCCAGCCCTTCTGCTTTTGTAAGTAGAGCTGGATGGGGCACAGCCTCGCTGTTTGGTTCGCACAGCGTCGTGGCTGTTTTGCTCTACAACCCAAAGCTGAGCGGCTGCAACACAGACCACACATCCCACGAAGCCGGGAAGATTTACTCTCTGGTTCTTTACAGACAAAGTTTGCCAACCCTGCTCTAAATCAAAATGGGAGGCTGTGAGAAAGCTGTCCGTGCAACATGGATTATTGTAATTCACTAAGCTCTCTGCCAACTACAGAACACGGCGACTCTCTGATTTTAGGTGGTTGAAGATCACCCCGTGCCCTCTCCCCACAGCAAAGCCTGCGCTGCCTGCCACCTCCTGGACCAGTTTGGTATCTTGCGCTCTTTTGCCATAAAGCCGCCCTCTCTCTCCCACCGGGGTCTCCCCCGTGCGTTAAGCAGAGAGCGCTGTCTCCGCCTAAACCCGGCTCAGCCTCAGAGCTCCTGCCGCGCTGCAGGATCCCCTGGGAGGGCAGAGGGCTCTGTGACAGTTTGCCATCAGGATGTGCCCCGTTTCCGTCTAACAGGGAGGTTCCCAGGAAAGCAGGTGGAGGCCAAGGTCCGCTTAGCTCAGTGCTGCCTCACTGGTTCCTTTTGACTGGCACCTGCATCTCACCTCTCCCCACCATCACTGACCCCGAGTCTGCTGGCCCGAGGACAGCCATGCCTTACCTCTACCGGGCCCCAGGACCTCAGGAGCTCCCCGCCCCCAAGGATGCCCGCATCACCCACTCCTCGGGCCAGAGCTTGGAGGAGCTGAGGCAGACGTGTCTGCAGAAGGGCGTTCTGTTGGAGGATGCAGACTTCCCAGCCAACAGCTCCTCTCTCTTCTACAGCGAGAGGCCCCAGCTCCCCTTCGTGTGGAAAAGGCGGGGGGTGAGTGCTGCCAGGGCGGGTGGGCAACAGACAGGGGGTGTGCAGCTCAGCAGCCCAGGAGGGGGCATCAAGGGAAGGATGGCCTGGGAGGCATGGGCTATGCACAAACTGGACTTAGGCACATCTCCTGAGAGCCCTAGAAGGTATGCGGTTTGAAGGCAGGAATGATGCTCGGGGGGCAACTGGCTGCTCTGGGTGGTGGCCAGGGTGTCTGGCTCCATGATTCCCCGCCGAGGCCCGGGACTCAGGATCAGAGAGGGTCTTGTCACAGGTGGTGAGTGGAAGTCAAAGCTTTATCCGGAAGTGTCGGGTGACATGTCCCACCAGAGCCCAAGGGCAAACACGCAGAAACGGGTGGGAGGTTGTTCCCTGCAGATGCCTTGCGCTAACATTGAGACAATGCGCCCGAGGTGCTCGGGGGCTTCTGGCCAGAGCCTAGGATGCTCAGAGTGGACAGAGGCTCACTCAGCGAGCGCTCAGGACCTGTGCGATGGACAGAGGGCACGTGAAGCAGGGATTCTCTCCCCAGATCATCTCCCTTCCTGGAGGGCAGCCACCATCTGTGTCCCCGCAGGCCCCCCGCCACCAGCAGTCTGGAGGTGATGGTCCCACGTGGCACCAGCTGGTTCCTGGGACCAGGAATCGATATTTGCCGTGCTGGATCAGTCAGGGCTCGACCTCTGACCGGGCGCCGGCTGGCTCTCCTTCCGCCAGGGAGGGTGCTGGTCTGGGAACGGCTCCTGTGGGGACAGGACGCTGTGGGCAAGGCTAAGGGTGCCGGACCCAAAGGGGAGACCCTGAGTGCTGGTGCCACCCTGCCGCTAACCTGACCCCTGACCGTGGTCCCAGGCCTCAGTCTCCCCACCTGTAAGGTGGGAACGTTAACGACCAACGTAGGTCCGACGTCTGGCACACGGAAGTTGCTCAACAAGTGACGGCTGTTGCTCTGATTGCGGTTGCTGTTACTGCAACAGCGCTGAATCCCATCTCACCACGAGCACCACATCGACCTCACCATCTCCCTACATTCAAATGATGTCGATATTGTAAACATATAACATGTCTACTTATAAAAAACAAACAAACACGAAAACCTCCGGCCTCTTCAGGGCCGGGCCCAAAGCACACGTAAGCTGTTATTTACACAGTGGTAAGCTCTTTTTAAAAAATTTATTAATTTATTTATTTTGGCTGCGCCGGGTCTTAGCCGCGGCACACGGGATATTCGTCGCGGCACGCGGGCTCCTTAGTCGCGGCACGGGGGCTCCTTAGTTGCGGCACGCATGCGGGATCTAGTTCCCCGAGTGCAGAGTCTTACCCACTGGACACCAGGGAAGTCCCACGCAGTGGTTAGCTCTTAATTGTTATCTCCCGTTGTAGCCTGTGTGTGTGTGTGTGTGTGTGTGCGTGTGAGCGCACATCTATATGCCGTGCTGCCCTGGTTCAGGAGGAAGCCACTTCTGGTTGTCCGGTATTTTCCTAAGTCTGACAAGCCTATCACGGAATGGCTCAGCCTTTCTTCTGAGAAATTCCAGTCTCTTCCTTTCCTCCTAACTCGTCTCCCTACTTCCAGCCGCAGCCCGTCAGGCCGCGCCTACTGCCACCAGGGGCCTTGCCGTCCCCGGCTCTGCACCCTCAGTGGGCTCAGCGATAGCCAGGAGTGAGGCCCAGGCTGCCCTGCACCCGCCGCCCCTCCCCGCGGTCGGCCCCCCCCGTCGGAACGCCCTGTCAACCTGGGAGGCCCTGCTCTGCCTGGGGAATCTGGGCTGTTGTTCAGGGGCCTCGCCCACCAAGCCTTCCCGGCTCCCTGCAGCACCAGCGGCCATCCCATTTCAGCACTCACGCTGTTTTAATGTAATGACCTGCCCACGTCCCTCCTGGCAACCAAGCCTTCTGAGAGGCAGGCCCTCATTCATCCCACACCCCACTGCACTCTCAGCTTCCAGCACCTTCTGTCACCTTCTAAACAATGATAGCAGCCAACAGTTACTATGACCGGCCAACACTGACTGTTCCAGGATTATCTCATTTAATCCCAAACAGTCCTAAAATCCGGGCATCGTCAATCTCCCCATTCTAGCGAAGGAGAAGCTGGAGCCTGATGGCTGACACGCACAGGCAGCACATGACAGAGCCGGGCACCTCCCCAGGCACTGCCCCAGAGCGTCGGTCACGGGTGTGACTGGAACCCAACGCCGTCACCCCCGTCCAGGAGGGCGCCCCCCCTCCAGCCTGCACGGTCATCCCCTGGCTTCAGGTGTCATTCTGGAGCCTACGGCTCGCCCTCTCTCTGCCAAAGTTGAAATTGCTCCACGATAAGAGCGTGACGTGCACAGGCCAGGCTGGAGACCGTCTTTGTGCCCTCCTGGAACGAGGGCCCCTGGGACCCCCAAGGGGTTCCAGCGCCCCAGACCTCAGCTCTGGGAGGTGCTCACCTTAACGTTGACGTCTGCTCAGTGTTGCCCCGAATGATGGGCAAGGCTCCCACCCGAAGGCCTGACACCTCGGGCCCCTCCACGCTCCGCTTTGGTGTATCATAACTGGGCAGCTGTCCTTCCTGCATTCCCTTTCAGAATCCGTTCTGCCCCTTGCTTGGTCTGCGGCTGCGTTCACCCGCTCTGTCTTCAGTCCCAGAAACACACTCTGCGTGTCTCCTACTCAGGGGGGCAGGGGCCTTGCGTCCCGTCTGACACGCGTCTGTGACGTCAGAGGCGAGGACCCGGGTGGGGATTGAGGCTGCTCTGGCAGGACAGAGCCCGGGGTCCCGGGACGGGGTCAGCCAGGGCAGCAGCGCCGCGGGAAGAGTCGCGGCGTCCCTCTGGGAGCCTCCGTGGCTCGGGCGCTGTCTGCCTTTCTCCTCGGCCCTCACGTGCTGTGTGTCCCAGCAGCGACTGCCTGGCCGTCCAGTGGGAACGTGGGGCGGGCGCTCTGCCAGCACCACCTTCTTGGCAAACACAGCTCTGCTTGGGGGCCGGGGAGTGGTGCCCGAGAGCAACCAGAGCCAGGAAAATCAGGGGACGTCCGGGGGTGCCGGAGAGGCGCCTCGTCCCCCTGGGAGCCCGGGGCAAGGAGGCTCCGAGGGGGAACCTGGGCCTGGGGTTGGGGTAGGAAGCGGAGGTCGCCTCGCGGGGAGGGCTGATGGGGACACAGCCAGGGTGCAGTGCAGCCGAGGGCCTCCGTTCTGCGCCTGCAGCCTGAGCCCCTCAACTCACAAGCGCCTCGGCTTCCCTTCGGCCCCCGACTTCCTGTCTGCCTGCTCCCATCTGCCGTCTTCCATGCAATTCCCTGCTGACTCTTAGGCCTCCTGAAGGCCCTGGTCCCGCCTCGAGCCTGGGCTGACGGCCCCTGGCAGCCTGCGTGCACCACGGCACATGGCCGAGACCTCCCTGCACGGTGGGGCTCCCTTTGGGGCTGCCCTGCCCCAGAGACCGCTGCGCTCCAGGTCCCCCTTCCCCCACCCCGTGCCCCCTTCTGCCTTGACGGCCCTGGGCACACAGCCGGGATCAGCGCACAGCCGTGGGTCGTAGGGCCCAGCCTCTCCCGCCTTGTTAGAAATGAGGCTTTTCCCTTCGTAAATTAAGTCCTTAAAGAGAAAAGTCTGTGTGTGTGGCTGAGCCCCTAATGAGGTACAAGGTGAACCGTACAGGCCCTGAAAGCAAACATTCCTGGACGCTCGGTCCAAAGTCCTCCAGGGAAACCACCTGCTGGTGCCCAGGCCATCCTCCCTCCCTGGGTCCCCAAGCCGCAGTCTGGGGTCCCCTCAGGTCTGTGGAGACCCCTCTGATCCTCCCTTCACAGGACGGTGGTTTCAGGTAACCCTCGTCCTCAAGCCCCCAGACAGCATTTGTCACGAACAAACACACCTCTGGGGCCCACACTCATATGCAGGACTCCCAGGCATAAGCGCCACGCACGGGAGCGCACACGGGGCACGTGCGTGGGCCTGCGCACTCCACATGCCCACACACGTCACACATTCAGCAGAGGAGGCACCCACGCCCGTCAGCACACGCGCCACGTGGCACATGGGCATCCGACACTCCCACGCAGCGCCCCGTCACACACAGATGAATATGTAGATCACAGAGGTTTTTCTTAGAGCAATGAAACTATTCTGTATGATACTGTAATGGTGAATATACGACACCATGCATTTATCAGACACACAGAACTTTAGAGCACAAAGAGTGAACCTTAATATATATGAACTTAAAACTCATCTAGGAGGATAAAGGAATCCCAGCCTGTGACAAAACAAGCTAATAGTATCACAAATCTATGAAACAAACTCATTGAAGGTGTAGGCGAGAAAGGCGCTGACCTAAGTAACTCTGGAAATGAGTGCAGTCTGTGAGATTGAAAGCCAGAGAGATTGGGACTTCCCTAGGGGTCCAGTGGTTAAGACTCTGCGCTTCCTAATACAGGGGGCGAGGGTTCCATCCCTGGTCGTGGAACTAAGATCCCCCATGCCGCGTGGCAAAAGAAAGAAAGAAGGACAGAGAGATTGTACACAAGCGCTGCACACTAGCTGGCAAAGTTGTTTCTCATGGGGTACAGGACAACAATTCTGATACCATTATGCATATCTACTGAATTGAACAATTAAGTAAATGGGTGGCAGATGGGAGAAGCCAGGTTTCTCATCGTTGGAGCGAGAGGTTACGAAGAAGCCTGGTGGAGGAGGCTAGAATGATATAAGTGGTCGTGTGTCAGAGTTGGGGACCTCAGTATGATCTCAGGTTTAGTTGAATAGAGATCGTTACACATCGATGAGTATATGCGTCACTCATGGGTTAGTACACAGGTATTATTTCCTTGTTTGTCAGCTGAGAGGGCCTATGAACAACGACAATCCCATCGCAACAAGCACTCTTACTTCTCAGGTCTTGGTTTCTAACACCATTCTCCAATCAAAGGAACCAGGGCTCCTTGGAGATAAGGCTGATTGTAGGACTGGGGCAAGAAACACAGAAGATGAGCCTAGAGTATCTTGCAGTGTCAGGAAGTGAATGCGTGTGTGTATGCTTTAAACACACACACACACACACACACACACAGTGACGGAGTTATGTCAAAGGGACACAGGAGCCAACCGAAGGAGCCGAAAGTAGCCAAAGCTGGAACAATTAAGCAGCAAAATAAGTAAAATGGCATTGGATTATAAATCAAAGTGTAAAATTAATATTCATGAGTCCATACTGATGTAAATAAATCATTGAATAAATAAACGGGGGAGAAGAGACAAATCTGCCACATAGAAGAGTTCCGGGGAATTTCTGTAGACTCTGCCCTCAAGGTCTAGCATGACCCCCACTCCTAAGTCCTTCCAAAGAGGACAGTAATGGGGGGTGAGAGGAAGTTCACAGAGGAGAAACATGACAGACAGGAGACCTCCGCCAGTGATCAAGGCGACATCGACAGGGACAAGTCATGAAGACGCGATGTATGCTCGCTGCGACATGATGAGAACGGTACCTCACCCCAGTCTATGCGTGAGAAAACCAGCAGACACATCCCAACTGAGGAACATTCTACAGAACACCGGCAGTGCCTCAAAACTGTCCAGGTCTGGGAGGGAGGGAGACACAAGAGGGAAGAGATATGGGAACATATGTATATGTATAACGGATTCACTTTGTTACAAAGCAGAAACTAACACACCATTGTAAAGCAATTATACTCTAATAAAGATGTAAAAAAAAACTGTCCAGGTCATGAAAAACAAGGAAAGCCTGAGAAACTGTCACGGGCCAGAGGAGCCTCCGGAGACTTGACTAAGTGTGATGATGTGGGATCCTGCAATGGGATCTTCCAACAGCAAAAGCACGTTAGGTGAAAACTAAGGAAACGGGAATATGGTGTGAACTTTAATAACAATGACAAACTGGTTCAGTCACTGTAACAAAGGCACCGCACTGATGTAAGCTGTTAATGTACAACCGTATCAATCAAAGAGATGAAGAGAGAAAAGCGGCTGGGACTACATGGTTCCAGAAAGCAGGAGAAATGCCTCCATCTCCCTCTCGGTCTCAGTACTAACAGCTTCACGCTCAGGCCCCATTCCACGTGAGACGAGAGGAGGCTCATTTAAACCTCACAGCAGCCCTAGGGGGAAGAGTGCAGCCCCATTTTGAAAATTAGGAAACTGAAGCACTGAGTGAGAACAGCATCCCTCAGCTTGTAAGTGGGGGAACTGACACTTGGACCTGCAGTCTGTCAGGAACCAGGGTTCTCGGCCTCCTTAATCAATAGAGGCTGACCAGAGGCCAGACAGGAAAGTCAGGCAAGGCTTTATGGGGGCCCCTGCTGCAGCAGGGGGTAGCGAGATCAAGCAACATGCTTCCTTTTCCCCTGGGGGGATGGGGCGGCGAGCTTGTTCCTTATACGGGGTGAGAGTAGCGGTGTGTCCAGGGGTCGGGCGGGAGGCGTGGCCTAGGCGGTCTGCCCACCCCTTAGGTGGCGTTGCGTGCGGGGGGCGTGCGCAGCGCCCCGCTTTTGCTCGCGGCGCTTCAAAAGTGGCAGTTGGTTATTTTTCTTGGTCTCTTTTGTCCAGAATTTGTCTCAACTGTGCATGCACGTGGTTATTTTTAGTCCCATACAGTTTCTTTGTATTCGGTTGCTCAAGGAGAGGTGTGTCCAGGTGCCAGCACGGCAGCCCTGGAGCCAAGGGTCCCAGATCCCCGCCTGTCTCCTTACCACCACACCCACTGCCTCTCTCACAGAGTTCTCAGCAGCTCTGGTTTCCTCAGAGCTCCAAGTAAACCCCATCCCTGCTTCCCACGTTCTTCCACACCTCCAGCCGGGGCGAGCCCCGGGAGGTGGTTCTTGGTTAGAAAAACTCTGGCTGAGGGGCGCCACCTAGTGGTAATCCTTGTTCCCTGCAGCCGTTGCCAGGCTTTCTTGCCGCCCTCACAGGCTGAACGGGAGCTACGAGGCTCTGAAGCGGGGCAGCGCCATCGAGGCCATAGAGGACTTCACCGCGGGCGTGGCAGAGACCTTCACAACCAAGGAGGCTCCCGGGAACTTCTCTGAGATTCTAGACAAGGTCTTGAAGAGGGGCTGTCTGGTGGGCTGCTCCATTGACGTAAGTCGCTGGCTGGCCGCATCCCAGGCACTGTTCTAGGCTCAGATGCCAGGCTGCCCACGGAAGAGGCATACATTGCAGGGGGGCGGGGGCAATGCTTATTCATTTTAATTAAAACAAACGTTTGTGTTTAATGGTTTTCGAGTTGCAGAGGTAAGACGCCCTTGCTGTATCAGGTGGAAGAATCCTGAGATGACGGACAGGGCAAAACTCTGTCTCCCTCCCCCGGTCCATGCCGGGACGCCTGTCGGGTGTCCATCACGCCTCTGTCCTCGCTCATGCAACAGGCACGCGCGTATATGCACAGACTCGGGGGCGGTGTTTACTGAATGGAACCTTACTATTCACTTTCCTGAAACTTGTCTCTTTCACTTCATAGATCATGAAAAAATATATCCGTGGAGAGAAACAGAACAGCATTTTTTCTAATTTCTTTATGCATACAAACACACGCATGTGATTTTAACCGCATCTATTTTTTGAATCCTATTCAACTTTTCTATTTCCTCTTGGATTATCCTGGGGAATTTATCCTTTGCTAGTAAATTTCCTCTACTTTTTCAAGTTTGTGACATAGAATTGCATGTCATAGGGTTATATTCTTCTTACTGCCTCTTTGGTGTCTGTCCCTTGCTGTTGCTATGTGGTGGGAAAGGTCAGGTTTTTCTGTTTGGGGGCAAGAATGTCAGCTCTTCAGTGAAGTCCAAGCAGAGAACAAGGGGCCTCCACCCTGGGAAGAGGCTGGGAATCGCTGTATGTCACTGCTCACCACTTAGGGGGCTTCCCGTGTACCCATTTTATATGCCCACTCACAGGGCCCTCACCTGAGGGGGCAGGAGGGACTGCGCCAGACACAGAGCTGTGTCTGGCCAGCTGGGGAAGGTTTGACGTAGATACTGCTCCTTTTTTGTTTTAGATCAGCAATGCTGCAGAACCTGAAGCCCGGACACCTTTTGGTCTCATTAGGGGTCATGCCTACACAGTGACGGGCGTTGACCAGGTAGGCAACAGGGACCCCTGTTGACAGGGTATGGGGACAGACTTCGTAAACCTATAGAGCGCATTGCAGTTTAAACTGCAGTTTTGGACATGACAGAGGATGTCTCATCCACAAAAGAAAGGCTGGAATTCAAAACAGCAAATGGGAGAGAGAGAGAGAGAGAGAGGAGAGAGAGAGAGAGAAAAGAGGGAGAGAGAGAGAGAAGAGAGTGAGCGAGCGAGAGAGAGAGAGAAGAGAGAGAGAGAAGAGAGAGAAGAGAGTGAGCGAGCGAGAGAGAAAGAGAGAGAGAGAAGAGAGAGAGAGAGAGGAGAGAGAGAGAGAGAGAAGAGAGAGAGAGAGAGGAGAGAGAGAGAGAGGAGAGAGAGAGACAGAGAAGAGAGAGAGAGAGAGAAGAGAGAGAGAGGAGAGAGAGAGAGAAGAGAGAGAGAAGAGAGAGAAGAGAGCGAGCGAATGAGAGAGAAAGAGAGAGAGAGAAGAGAGAGAGAGAGAGAGAAGAGAGAGAAGAGAGCGAGCGAGCGAGAAAGAGAGAGAGAGGAGAGAGAGAGAAGAGAGAGAAGAGAGAAGAGAGAGAGAGAGAAGAGAGAGAGAGAGGGAGAGAGAGAGGAGAGAGAGAGAGAAGAGAGAAAAGAGAGCGAGCGAGCAAGAGAGAAAGAGAGAGAGAGAAGAGAGAGAAAAGAGAGAGAGAGAGAGGAGAGAGAGAGAGAGAAAGAAGAGAGAGAGAGAGCGACCTGTGAGGCCGGCACAGTATAAACTTGGTCAGCAGCTGCAGGAACCTGGCCTTTGTTTTTTCTGTTCTTTTCTTCCCTGATTCCACGTCAGTCCTGTCATAGTCACTGTTCTCCAGAGAAGCCGCACCCGTAGGCTAAGTCTGTATATGGAGAGACGTAGTAGTCGGAATTGCTCACCTGATTATAGAGGCCTAGGAGCCCTGCCTTCCACGAGCTGGAGCCAGTGGTGGAGTTCCAGTCCCAGCCCAAGAGCCTAAGAACCAGGAGAATCAGTAAGTCCCAGCCCAAGAGCAGAAGAGGCCCAAAGCCCCAGCTCAGCAGTCAGGCAGAGAGGGCAAATTCTCCCTTCCTTTGCCTTTTTGTTCTTTTTGGACCTTCAGCTGATTAGATGGGGCCCACACACAAAGGGGAAGGCCATCTGCTGTATGCAGTCTGCCAGTTCAGATGCCCATCTCATCCAGAAACACCTTCACAGACACACCCAGAATAACGCATAATCAGACATCTAGGCACGCCATGGCCCAGTCAGGTTGACACATAAAATTAACCATCACAAGTCCTATTCTCTGCAGCTGTAGCTCAGGGTGGCACTAATCCCCGGGGTGGGGAGGGGGCGCAGCCAGACCCCACGTGGCACCACTGTAACCTCGGGGAGTGCTTTGTTTGGAGGAGTGCGCGGGAAAGAGGAGGGGAGAAAGTGAGATGAGAGAGGAAGATGAGAAGCAGAGGGTGGCGCCCTTGCAGGGTCAAGTTCAGTGAAGTCCAAAGCGTTTCCCTCCGCGCCCCGCTTGGGTGAATCTCAAACCCAGTCGGTAGCGGACCTGGGCACCTCCGGTCTCCTCCAGCAGCTGCCATGTTTTGAGCGACATGCTCCAAATGAGTGGGGAGCACGGGGTGCAGAGGGAGCCTGTCCCTCCCCCTCAGCGGGCGGCGTGATCAACGTGTCCTAGAGGGAGAGGCAGCTGGACTCTTTGCAGTGTTAGCTCCCTCCTCGCCCCTCCCTGTCTACACACGCCTTCCAATCATTCACTTGAGCAGGCCTGTGATTCCTGATGTCAGATCTTCTAAATGTTACTCCAAGTGATGACAGAAACCTTCCCATCGTACACTCTGTTCAATTGCGTGTGCTTCCCCTCCACCTGTAAGGAATTCACCTCCCCACACATTTCAACGAATGAACCTCTTTCATGGCGAACTTGGACTCTGGAGAGGTCCTACTCACTTAAATGACTTTGCACGTAAAAAGAGAACATTTATGCCAAACTGTTCTGAGAACTAAAATTCCTGGATCGTTGATGAACCGAAGTCTTTGACTCTCACCCTTCCACCCCCAAAACCTCTCTATGCATTGGTGCACTTTCCTGCTCTGGGCAGAGCCTGAGGCCTGAGTCCTCTTTCTGTCCTGGCTCAAGGGCTCTCAGTGTGGCAGCAGAGACCCTCATGTGACCCCTGAAAGGGGGAGAAGATCGGAGTTAGAAGACTCAGTCGTGGGTTTTTGTTTATTGCAGTTGTTTAAACTCCCAGCATGTGCTTATATTCTGATCATCTGGGGGTCAGATGATAAGGATGAAGAAAACTCAGTGTTAGACCCACTGACTGCTGGATTCTGAAGATACACGATAAATAAGACTCTGCCTCTGCCTCTGGGGGCTTCCAGTCTAGAGAGAAAACTCACTCGTTTGAAGATTCCTGTGGACTCACTTCTTGTTCATTACAATTCCGCTTTGTTTCCCAGATGCGACGTAACCATTCTGGGGTGATTAACGTAACATCGCGTTCAATCGGAATTAGGAAATTTTGAGGGCTAGTTAACAACGGATGAGTTCTTAGTGTGTCAACAGGCTTTCAGAAAAGGCGGCCTCAGCTGGAGAGAACCCACCCTGGAGCTCACAGATGGATTTAGCATCTCACATTTCTCTGACGCTTTTCCCTTTTAGGTAAACTTCCGAGGCCAGAATACAGAGCTTGTCAGAGTCCAGAACCCTTGGGGCCAAGCTGAGTGGACTGGGTCCTGGAGTGACAGGTCAGTCTCCGCCCATCCTTCTGACAGATCCCCACCTCCCTACGGTTCACGGGGTACGAGGCCAGGGCAGGCTTGTGCACGTGTGAAGAGGGGGCAGCCTGACTACAATTCTCTCCAGGCTCCCGTTCAAGGAGGGTCCTGTCCTGCGTCTGGACCTTACTTCTGCCCTCGGGCCCTCCACGCTCTCAAACTTGAAGACTCACGGTGCCCTTTACCTTTCCCAGAGTTGTGTTATGTCAGTGACTGTATAACCTCCCATGGGAACTTTAAATCCCGTGATGTGGTGAAGGCTTCACCCCAGTGATGAAGAGCTTGTGTGTGTGTGTGTGTGTGTGTGTGTGTGTGTGTGTGTGTGTGTTGGGTGCAGGTGGGGTGGCAATGAGTACTTTAGGTGTGAGAATCCCTGAAACATTGCCAAGCAGGTCGCTGAAGTGTTCTCTCTCATGGTCACTGACCATTGGCCAGAGGCCCAGTGGCCCACAGTGAGACAGAGGGAACGGAGCAGGAAATTCACCCGTCACAGAGCAGCCGCCTGGGCTGTTTATACGGCCCCTGATTGTACAGAGAGGGCTGCCTGTCTTGTATGTGTCCCCTCCTCGTTCCCCGGGGAACAACCTAGGTGACTGGGATGGGGGCTGTTCCAGGTCAGGCAGGGCCCCCTAACCCGTCCCCACTCCTGCCCACCCACGGCTTGGGGGGCCCCAGGGAGCCTGGCAGCGAGTCTCGAGCTTCAGTGAAACGGGGCAGCGTTTGTCCTCGGCTCCCACAGAGGCACCAACCCCCCGGCCGTCGGTGTGCCGGGGGCTTCATTAAGCAGACTCCACAGCCCGGGCCTGCCTGTCGGCCCCATCGCGGGGCTCGTGCCACCATCCCTGCCGTCCGCCGGGCTTCTGTCTCCTCAGACCCATCGAAGGAGGGAAGAGATCAGCCTCCCTCTCCAGTCGGAAATGGAGAGAAGGAGATAAACCCACATTAATGACACGGCTTCCTACGGTGAATAGATTTGGAGTCTCTCGGTTCAGGGATCGCGGTGTGCAAAAGGGCCGAACCCTTTTTCCCCCTCCTGGGAAACACGCAGAGGGAGAAATAAAGGAAGTGCATTTTCGCTGGCTCGAGGCTGGACACCAGCTTGCCCTCTGACCCCACTCGGCCTTGGGGTAACGGGGAGCTGGTCCACGAGCCGATCCCTGACACTGACCCTGCCTGCTGTGAGAACAGGGCTGAAGGGGCTGCGTACTCCCCCAGGCCCATGAGGTGTCTGGGGAGGGGCCCTGGGTACTGCGCTTCCCCGGACAGGAGAGATGTTCTACCTGAGTTCTCCCCGCCCCCATCCAGGACAAGGTCTACAGGTGTAGGTGAGGTAGACACATCGCTTACAGCACCGCAGTGGTGGTGACTCAATTTGAACTATTTAGAGGTGCTCATGGGGGTCACAGAAACTCCGTGCACCTGGAGGTGGAACTCCTGGGTTTGCAGGACAGTGGGCGCTGTACACCTGAGGCTTCTTGCCCATAGGCGGGCTCGTCTACCTGGCAGAAGCCCACCGGGCTTCCTAGCGCGGTCTTGTGAAGAAGGCACTTGCTGTGTTTAATGTCAAGCACGCGTGAACATGCGGTATTATCACCACTCTTCAAAGTGTCAGCTTGTCAACCACGAGGAGAGGTAGACGGAGTGTCCCAGGCCCCACATCTCAGCCCGCTGTGGCTTCTCGCTGGGCTCCTTCTGCCACCCTGTTCACGTTCAACTCCCTGTGACGGCCCCAGGAGAATCTTCCGTGGAGGAGGGTCCAGTGGTCCTGAGGGCCTTTTTGCATCCGCTGCACTTGGAGATGTACTTTCCCACCAGCCTTTCCACGCACTGGCACATTTCCAGGGCCCTGCTCAGGATCCACTCCCCACATAATGTGGACCCTGGTCCCTAGGGAGGGGCAGGTCCCACCCCAAGGCCAGTGTCGTTCCCATTGCCGTCCGTGACCTTGTGCCTAACGCTGGCTTTGTTCACCCCTAGTTCTTCTGAGTGGCGTTCCGTTGGCCCAGCCGAGCAGAAGCGCCTGTGCCGCGCTGCTCTAGATGATAGGGAGTTCTGGTACCATGCTTGTCTCTGTTTTCCTTTCCGCATTAACTCCTTCACAGGTGTGAGCGTGTCTCACTGCCCTTAGGTGTAAGAAACACTGCTTCTTCTATTTTCTTTTATTTTCTTGGTAAATCAAATCCATTTGTCTCAAAACCCAGGCTGGCAGAGAATGTAATGTCACGTTTGGGGGACTCACCCTATCTGCAGGTTTAAGAGGCCCAGGGGAGTTAGTGCGATCCAGAAAACGTGGGGCTGAGCCTCTGGTCTCCGGCCCAACCTCCTTCCTCTGAGCACTCCATCATCCCCACTTGCACGTGAATTCGAAGACAGGCAGCCCTGACAGGTACACTCCCTCCGTGCCCAGCTTGGTCACAGGGACCCTTGAAAGCTTCTACCTGAGAGCATCTAAAAATACAGACCTAAGTGGGAAGGAAACATACCTAACCTGGACTTTCCACAGGGCTGAGTCTCCATTTAACTGAAAACTTTAATGGGCCCTGGTCTCTGGAGGCTTTTTTCAATCTTATTTCTTCCCGTCGGGTCCAGAAAGAGTTGGTGCATCCAGCCCTGCAAGACCACAAATCCTTTTTGTTTTTTTAAGAAATACATACTTTAAAAATTTGTTTATTTTTGGCTGCGTCGGGTCTTAATTGCAGCATGAGGGATCTTTCGTTGTGGCGCGCGGGCTCTTCTGTGGCACGTGGGCTTAGATGCCCCACGGCACGTGGAATCGTAGTTCCCCAACCAGGGATCAAACCCACGTGCCCTGCGTTGGAAGGCGGATTCTTAGCCACTGGGCCACCAGGGAAGTCCCACGGCCACAATTTCTGGATTTCTAGCTCTCTTCCCTTTCATGTGCTCAAACCAGTCCGTTCTAGCCTGAACTCATCTCTTTTTTATGACACCTTATTAAATACAACATGCAAAAACTAGCACACGTGATTCATATTCCAGTTTCTTCCCTTCTTTTCCCCTCGAGCGCAGCGTCAGTGAGCGTTTGCTCTGGCTGCAGTATATTTACGTATTTTACAGACAACAACTGTGGCATTTTTGCCCTTAATAACATGGACATCTATTTTCCAGCTCCAATAGTCCCTTTCATCCTGCTGCCCAGCTGCTAAGCCGGCTCACATATTTTAGATTCCGTTATGGTGGTCCCACACTTCCAGTGACTCCAGGTAGCTCCAGCTGCCATAACAAATAGACTCAAAATGTATAGACTCAAACGCAATCAAGCGTATTTCTCACTCATTGTAACCGTCCAGGAGGACATTCTTATTCTGTGGGTGGCTCTCTCCATGCAGTGATCAGGGACTCAAGCTCCATCCTTCGTGTGGCTGGAGTGACACAGTCACCTGCAGAAAGCCAGCAGAAGAGGGAAGAAACAAAAAAACCTTTGGAGAAGATATCCCCAATTCCTAAAAGCCTTGACCCAGAATTAAGACACGCCACCGTTTTCATCCTCCACTAACTGGAAGGCCCCGCCTGGTGAGTGAGCTTGGCGTCCTGCTAGCCATCTGTCTCAGGAACCATGAGTTCATAAGTAGAAGAAGTTTGTGGAAAACAATCAGGGTGTTTGAGAGATTGACAAGCTGTTGAATTGGACCTTAGACACACATCGACCTTGAATTTTGAGTACTGTACAGGGTTGATGAGTTACATGAAGAGAGCAGACCCGAAGAAAGCGAGGTCTGGAATTCGGATTCTCCCACGAATTGCCGAATAAGAGCAGGCGGGGGGAACAGAGTTTGAGAGGCTGCGTGAAGTCAAGCTAGTGGAAGGAAAGTCAGGCCCAGAAGGAAGGAGAAACAGGGCAGAGGAAATGAGGAAACCCCCAGGGAGAGACCCAGCAAAGGGAGTGCCCTGTGCACGGCCCACGGTCCAGCCCTGCACCATGACTGCCCTTCCAAAAGGAGCTGCGCCCGACCCCTGGGGCTGAAACTGGCCCGGGCAACGCGTGACACTAAAACTGTCAGCACTCTGAATCTGGAGCCTTTCCTCTGGGAATCTTGACACTAAAGCCTTTCCAATCTCTTTCCACTTTTATCTTTTACCGCCCCTCCTCCCAGGACATACTCCCCAAACTTTCCCCTCTCTCATTTACGAACTCCTCTCCGTCACCGAATCGTTTTCATTCGCAGTACAGTGCTGTCATTTCGCCTACTTCAAAGGAAAAAAGTTCCTCCTGGGGCTTCCCTGGAGGCGCAGTGGTTGAGGGTCTGCCTGCCGATGCAGGGGACGCGGGTTTGTGCCCCGGTCCGGGAAGATCCCACGTGCCGCGGAGCGGCTGGGCCCGTGAGCCATGGCCGCTGAGCCTGCGCGTCCGGAGCCTGTGCTCTGCAGCGGGAGAGGCCACAACAGTGAGAGGCCCGCATACCGCAAAAAAAAGTACGTGCTCACACCCACTACCCCTACCTGCACCCCGGGGACCCCAGGACTCCCATGGAGGGGACGAGGGACGTGTGACGGACGCCTGCCGCCTCGAGCTCCCCCAGATCCCCTGCTCCTCCCAGCTGCAGACCGGCTTTTCAGAGCTGACGTTAGGTAGACTTTAAAAATAGCTTTCATTGCGCATTTCTTCCTTTTCTAAAAAAATTATTTATTTTATTTATTTATTTTTGGCTGCATTGGGTCTTCATTGCTGTGCGCGGGTTTTCTCTAGCTGCGGCAAGCGGGGGCTACTCTTCTTTGCAGTGCGCTGGGTTCTCATTGAGGTGGCTTCTCTTGTTGCAGAGCACGGGTTCTAGGCACGCGGGCTCAGTAGTTGTGGCGTGCAGGCTCAGTAGTTGTGGTTTGCGGGCTCTAGAGCGCAGGCTCCATAGTTGTGGCGCACGGACTTAGTTCCTCCGCAGCATGTGGGATCTTCCCAGACCAGGGCTCGAACCCTTGTCCCCTGCATTGGCAGGTGGATTCTTAACCACTGCGCTGCCAGGGAAGCCCGCTCATCTCTTGATTACACTAATGATTCAAGTTTATGGTAAAAGATTCTGAAAAATGCAGAAAAGCCTAATGACAGAGGCAAACATCACGGCTAATCTCACTACCCATAAATAACCACTTTAACATATATGTGTGTGTCTTTGTGTATGTGTTTATGTACCAGATGTGTAGTCTGTGGGTGTGTGTCTCTCTCTGTATATATAGGTACACACATAGTAGGTATTACCCTGTAGATGCAATATTATTTTTGAATTAACAGCTTTGAGAGTTAATTTGCATACTATACAATTTACCCATTTGAAGTATACCACTCTGCTACGTGAAATAAATCAGACAGAGAAAGACAAATACTGTGGAATCTAAGAAATACAACCAACTAGTGAATATATAACCAAAAAGAAGCAGACTCACAGATATAGAGAACAAACTAGCAGTTACCAGAGAGGAGAGGGAGGCAGGGGTGGGGGAAATAGGAGGTACAAACTATAGGGTGTAAGACAGGCTACAAACATGTATTGTACAATAGAGAATATAGCCAACATTCTGTGATAACTGCAAATGGAAAATAACCTTTAAAATTGTATTAAAAAATTTTTAAATAACATATACAAGTCAGTGGATGTTAGCATGTTCATAGAGTTGTGCAACCGTCACCACAATCAATTTTCGTTTGATTCAGAGCACTTCATCCCTCCAGAAAGAAACCTCGTACCAGTAGCATTTACTACCCTCCCCCGAACCCCCAGCCCCTGGCAAGCACTCATCCGTTTTCTGTCTCCATAGACTTGCCTGTTCCGGACTTTTCATATAAAAGGAATCATATAAAATGTGCTTCTCTTTGGCTGGCTCCTTTTGCTTAGCCTGACACCTTCTAGGTCCATCCATGTTGTAACGTGTCAGGACTCCTTCACTTCTTTTTATGGCTGGATACTATCCCATTGTCGGAATATACCAGGTAGGGTTTATCCATTCATCCGTGGATGGACACTTGGGTTGTTACCCCTTTTTCGTTATCATGAATAATGCTGCTATGAACATTCGTGTACAAGCTTTTATGTGGTCATGTGTTTTCATTTCTCTGGGGTGTATAGCTAAGACAACTGCTGGGTTAAATGGTAACTCTATATTTGCTTCTTAAGAAGCTGCCTATTTTCTAAAGTGATTTCTGTACCTTTTCACTAGCAGTATGTGAGTGTTCAAATTTCTCCAATAATTTTAAACCCTGTCTCCTAAACTTAATTTTTATGAGCATTTCCCCAGAAATAATCCATCATGTGGACATAAACTGTTGTCCATGCCCTTCCATTGGTCATTTATATCATTTCTAAGTTTTTGCCATTACAAGTAACCTGATGGTAAAAATCTTAACTTATAATTCTTTGCTTGGGACTCTTGAAACTCGGATAAAGAGTGGAAGGATATCCCCATTTTTAAAGCTTTTAAAGCTTTTTTTATATTTTGCAAATGTTCCTTCCCAAAGGCCATGTTCTACTCTCACCAGCATCTTAAGAGCGACTATATCACCACCCTCACCAACCCGGATCTAACCACCCTGCTGGACTTTCAGCAGATGGAAATAGGTTTATCTTATCAGGGGTCAACTGAATTCTGCTTTCTTGTGTGATTTCAGAAACGGACATCAAATTCGAGAAGCTAAGCCTGACTTCCTGTAAAAACATCATTTCTCTAATGGAGGTATCCTTCCAAATATGCAGGCAGAAATAGATGTTAAGTGTTTTTCTCTAATGCAGACTTCCCTGGAATGTGGAGAGTCTTCTTCACAGAGAATAACCAAAGCCTGGGAGACACTGGTGCTAGAATTGGAACAAAATCAAGAGGCACAGGGGACTTCCCTGGTGGCGCAGTGGTTAAGAACCCGCCTGCCAATGCAGGGGACACGGGTTCGAGCTCTGGCCTGGGAAGATCCCACCTGCCGCGGAGCATCTGAGCCCATGCGCCACAACTACTGAGCCTGCGCTCTAGAGCTCGCGAGCCACAACTACCGAGCCCGTGCGTCACAACTACTGAGCCCACGAGCCGCAACTACTGAAGCCCGTACACCTACAGCCCATGTTCCACAACAAGGGAAGCCACCGCAATGAGAAGCCCGCACGCCGCAAGGAAGAGTAGCCCCCACTCGCCACAACTAGAGAAAGCCCGCGTGCAGCAATGAAGACCCAGTGCAGCCAAAAATTAAAAAAAAAAAAAAAAAAGAGGCACAGACTGGCCAGTGGGATAAATGTTTGTGAAGGGACTTGGGGATCTTTTTGCCACTTTGGGGTGCTGTCCAGGGCAATGAAGAGTTCTTCATATGTGTGTTTACAACCTTTCTTTTGCCATCCCCCCTCACCCCTGCCATGCCCCCTCTCCAGAGATTCATGGCTTAATAATTAACCCCCCCTCAGAACCCTGAGTCTGTGTCACACATGTCACCCATGTCAGCCCATTGCCTTCCTCCCCTGCAGCCCCAGGAGCCTTGGGGTGACATGATGCTCACATCTTTCTTTCTTCCTTAATTCACTTGCACACACCAGTGGCAATGGGAAGCTAGGGTTTGGTGAATTCAGAGTGTTCTGGGACAAGCTGAAGAAGTGGATGGCATGTAACCCAGCCAGTGCGTGGCTGCTAGGGGACCGTACAAGCCTAGAGCAGAAGGGGATTTTATTTTATCTTATTTTTAAATATTTATTTATTTATTTTGGCCGAGTCATGTCTCAGTTGAGGCATACATGCGGGACCCAGTTCCCCGACCAGAGATGGAACCTGGGCCCCCTGCACTGGGCGCACAGAGTCTTAGCCACTGGACCACCAGGGGAGTCCCAGAAAGGGATTTTAAGGGTCCAGGTGCTGCCGACCAGAGGATCTGTGTTTGAAAAGGTGGAAGGGAGGAAATCAAGATGGAATTCCCATATTTACTCCCCGTACTTATGGCAGTACCGCAGGGCTTCCACCCAATATGAAAGGAAAACAAAGGGACCCACACTTTTGGAGACGCTAAGCCTACCATTGCCCCTTCCGCCTGGTGAGAGGCGTCTCTCCCCTGCGTGGACCCCATCACTGCCATCAAAGGAGCCTCAGCGGGGGCTTCTGCGTGCTCGCATTCTCAGTGCCTCTGCTCTCCCCCTACAGAACCTTTTCCTTCAGTTTGACGCTGACAAATCTGGCACCGTGTCCCCCTACGAGTTGCGGACCGCCCTGAAAGCCACAGGTAAAGGGAAGCCTGGGCCGCGCAAGCCGTCTGCGTGCCGGGTGCTGTCTGCGGCAGCCACTCACCTCTCGCGGCCCAGGGAGGGGGCTGGACTTTGACCAGAATCGATGCTTCTTAAGGGCGGGGCCCAGCCTCAAATTCAGGACTTGTTCACTCTCATCAGGGATCTTTAACGTGTATCCACTGAGGCTGAACTCAGCCTGACCCCCCGAGGCCTCAGCCTCTGGGCAATTCTCTGGCCAAGCAGAGTTATATACGACTCTAGTGGCAAACTCCCAAACCTTTAATTTCTGCTTTCAGATGGCGATTAACACAGAGAGGCAGGGCATGTCCATCCCATGGTTTGGGGTCAGGTTTGGGGTACACAGAGTTCGTGTATCCCTCTGCCGCGGAGGCCCGTCTCTGGCTTTGTCACCAGCAGACTGAATCCAAACCAATGATTCCGTTGTCGTTTATACCCATTTCCTGAATGAGGGATGGGCTCCAGGTGGCATTCCTAACCCTCTGGCAGCCCCTGCCAGGGCAGTCCGAGTCTCTGGGGCTCAGCTGTCCTTTGCATAGGACGGCCACTGCAGCCTACACCCCGCCAGGCCACAAGGCATTGCTCACAAAGCAGGCTTCACACACATACCCCTGGGCCCGGCCAAAGCCTGGAATCTGGTTCCCTTCCAAGTAAAATAAACATCGGGAAACACTGTCAGCTTCATGGTATGATAATGGGACAAAATCAGGACCAGCTCGGGTCCTGTGTGATGGCAAAGAAACGAAATTAATTATAAATGTGGAGAGTGCCACAGAGGAGAAGGGCCTGATCTTCTTAGGGTCTGGGGACCTGGTTTCTAGGGCAGAAGGACAGAGCAGGGGGAAAGGGAGCCCTTCAGAGAGGGAGGTGTGGCCACGTCCTTCTTTTCCCGGCTTGGGGAGGGGGAGGGAATCGGCCCTCACCCCGCCCTCTTCCTGCCCCACCCAGAGCAGCCGCCAGGACTCTGGGTGTTGCCCCCAGCCAGCTCCACTGTGCAGGCTCCAGAAACCATGTCCTTCCTCTGGACTGGCCCCCTCTTGGTCTGGAATCGGGAACGAGGACACAGGAAGACCCTGGGCAGGCTTCTAAGCAATACGTGGAACATTTCCTGGAAAGGGAGCGCGCAGGCTGAACTGAAAGAAGGCAATGCTGGTTAGACATCAAAGCCTTAAGTGTTGAATCTATAAGGAGCGTTACCATCTCTAAACTCGTCATTCGACCGATGAGCAAAGAGGTCGAATGAGCAAAGAGAAGGGAAGCAAAGCACCCAGGCCCAGGTTCTCGCTCCATCGTGGGCGTGTGTGAACGAGCCTAGCGTGAGGTCTCACTGAGGGCAGCGGCATAACTCGGCCTCCAGAGCCCCCAACACCTCTGGGTTAAAATGCCCATGAGAAACAGACACTTACTGCGGGTGTCCTGGCTGGAATCCCCCCAGGGCCAGCGGGAGCTGGAAGTGGAGCCCTAGAACCAGAGGGTGGCACCGGACTTGGGGCTTAAACACTGCCCAGCATCAAGTTCTCCCAAGCAAGGCTTCCTGAAACGTCAGCAAGACCCTATGGGTGATGTGAGGTCAAAGCCAAGACCCTGACCTTGGCAAACTCAGAAGGTTCACCAAGTGACACTGTGGGTTCCCCAGTGTCCCCCGACAGAGGCGCACGGTCATACTGCATCGGAGCCAAGGGCGCCGGGTAGACCCTGGCTCCCTCCCTTGGGGCAGCCCTGGGCTGACTGGGGCCCCTGAAGGCGCACCCGTGGGGCTCAGCCAGGGCGGCCATCCTCCCCGTCTCCCCTCAGGCTTCCAGCTCAGCCCTCCCCTCTTGCAGCTGATCGTTCTCAGGTACGCAGACCAGGAGCGCCAACTGGGCTTCGATGACTTCCTCAACTGCCTGGTCCGGCTGGAGACTGCAAGCCGTAAGTGTCCGGGGGGCTGCGTGTTCCTGAGCCCAGGGAGAGCACACCTCGCTCCATCACCTTCCAGGAGCATGTAAGGGGCAACCTGCTGAGAACTGCAGCAAAGGCGGGCTGAGCCACACGCCCCGCCATCTGTGTGCCATGTGCGGCTAGCCGAGGGGCGGGTGTGCACGTCTTCTCTGCAGTGCGCCTGGTACCGTCATCCTCCATCCGCTCCCAGTGTCTTTGTGGGAGGGTAGCTGGGTGGGGATGGGGCTCCTGCCGCGCATCAGAAGAAAGGTCAGATCCCATCACAGGGCACAGAACCGGGAGTCTCTCTCTCTCTACCTCTGTCCCCCCTGCCCTCCTTCCCTCTCCATCCCTCTGTGTTTACAAAAGCCCTAGACACTGACCCGATTGTCTCAAAGAAGATCTGTTTGTTAGCCCAGGAAGAGAGAGAGAGAGATTACGTACAGGTGGTCCTTGGCGTTTGCAGTTCATAGCCGCCCACCCCTCACTGGGTAGTCACACAGTTGAAGCTGAACGGAGCACATCCAGAGCCTGTGACTTAACACCAGGGTGACTGCTGTGCAGGTGTCCCCTCGGATGCCCACGCTCTGGGGTCACCATCTGGGATCTTAATAATTTTTAAAAATATTTATTTATTTATTCATTTATTTTGACTGTACGGGGTCTTAGTTGCGGCATGCAGAATCTTTAGTTGCAGTGTGCAGACTTCTTAGTTGCAACATGCATGAGGGATCTAGTTCCCTGACCAGGGATCAAACCCAGGCCCCCTACACTGGGAGCGTGGAGTCTTACCCACTGGACCACCAGGGAAGTCCCTTGAATCTTAATAATTTTTTTTTTTTTTTTAGAGTTTGTTGTTGTTGTTGTTTTTAATTTATTTTTGGCTGCTTTGGGTCTTCGTTGCTGCACGCAGGCTTTCTCTAGTTGTGGCGAGCAGGACCTCCTCTTCGTTGCGGTGTGCGGGCTTCTAATTGCTTGTGGCTTCTCTTGTTGCAGAGCATGGGCTCTAGGCTTGCGGGCTTCAGTAGTTGTGGCGCGTGGGCTTCAGTAGTTGTGGCTCGCGGGCTCTAGAGCACAGGCTCAGTTGTTGTGGCATATGGGCTTAGTTGCTCCTCAGTATGTGGGATCTTCCCGGACCAGGGCTCGAACCCGTGTCCCCTGTGTTGACAGGTGGATTCTTAACCACTGCACCACCAGGGAAGCCCCTTAATAATTTTTTTTTTCCTTAATAATTTTTTTAACAAGGGGTCCCACAACAAATAATGGAGCCAGTCCTGCTTGGCACTTTCTAAAGTATGTTTACTGGGTGACTTCCAGGCACTGGCTAAACAAAGGCAAAGTCTGTGCTCCTCGGTTCCACGGTGGGGAGCTCCCGCTGCTTCTTTCAGGACACTTAGAACACACGGAGTTACTCATTTGAAGCTTGTCTCCACCAGACTCTAAGCTCCAAGAGAGCTGTACTGAGTGGACAAGCAAGGTACACGTGATGACTGATGGGGATGATGGTCTGAGACAGGCGGGCAGGTCCTGCAGGGCCTGGCGGGTGACCTCAGGGCCCAGGCTTTCTCTGGGTGTGAGTGGGAGCTAATGAGAGGTGCACTGTAGAAACAGCCTCCTCAAAGGCGGTCGCTTATTAGACTTACAGGCCAGTCAGCGCTGACCTCGAGAGAGTGAGATTTTGGTGGCTTCTCTTCTCTCAACTGCCCTTTTCCTTTCTGAATCCCCTCAGGCCCAGTCCTTTCCTGTAGGGGGTTCTCAGCTCGTTCTTATAATTGAGGAATCCTAGGGAGAAGACACTCAAAACTGAACATCACTGGTCAGTTTAGCTAAAAGCATATCAATATTATTGATCTTTTCTAAGAACCAACTTTTATTTCCTTGATTTTCTCTGTTCTTCAATTTTCTAGAATCCTTCTGTTAGATTCACCATCTGGAGAACTTTAAAAATCCCAAAGCTAGGGCTTTACCCCAGGCTGATTTTAACTTTATTCTAGAAATTTTTGCTCATACACCTAAGTATAAAGTGTGATACGGAGGGTGGGAGGGAGGAAGACACAAGAGGGAAGAGATATGGGAACATATGTATATATATAACTGATTCACTTTGTTATAAAGCAGAAATTAACACACCATTGTAAAGCAATTATACTCCAATAAAGATGTTTAAAAACAAAACAAAAAAATAATAACCGGTCCCCGTGTGCCCTCCACCGGTGCCTCTCAAACCCTGCCCCATGACAGTCCCCAGGAGAGCATCCCAAACTGTTAATGGTCAGGCTACAAAGACCAATTAAATTAGAATCTAGGGGGTGGCAACACAGCATCATCTTTATAAAAATTCCCCAGTGGTTCCAGCGCCTTCCACCCAGCCTCACTTGTCACCTTGCTCATCTTTTCCACATGACCCCCTAAAGCATACTGTTTTTCCTGAGTTATTTAATAACAGGTCTCAGAAATTTGGTCCTTTTGTCTGTAAACATCCCTATCAGAGAGACTTCTTTTTAACATAATCGTCATGCCGTTCGCACCCCCACAAACTTCTCAGTGAGTTCTCAACATCCTCTAAGCCCCGGTCCACACTGAGATTCCCCAGGTCTCCTCAGGACCTACTCACTGCACGTGGCTGCTGGGTTCTGTCCCTTTTGTTCTGTGGCAGCCCCTCCTACTTCCTGGGGTATTTTAAAGGTCCCAGGTGAGGCTCAGGTAAAGCCAGTGTGGACGGGTTCCACCACCTGGACTAAGATGGGGAGACTGAGGCCAGGAGAGGAAAGTAACTGTCTCGGGTTATTCAACGAGGCACACAGGCTCTCTTCTACCCCAGCTCTGCCTGCGTGTGGGACCACCAGCGCTCACCTCCTCAGAAGGGACGTGCAGAGACTGAACAGCTTTCAAGACTCATGCAAACCTTTATGTACACGTGCTTTTTTTTTCCTCTGGGGAGAAGGTCCATGGATTGCAAGGGCTCTGTAGCCCCCAACAGTTAAGATAGGGGAGATGTTTCGGGTCCACGAGCTGGCCGGCTGGCCCACATACAGTAAATGAAGAGACCCACTCCCCAGTGCTCAGGCCACCGGCTTCTGCCATCACAGGAATTCCAGAGGCTCCCCCCATTGAGAGACACCCCGCTCAGGGGGCCTGAGTCTGGCCGCCGCCCTAGAAGATGCTCACCTCTTAGCAACGGTTGGAGCGGCTTCTCCACCAGCCTCTCGGAAGGCCCCTTGGCCATGGGAAAATAGCTAAGCCTGTTGAAGGAACGTCTCCGCAATGATACCTTTCTTGTGTCTCTCCCATCAGGGATGTTCCAGGCCCTCGGCACGAAGAACAAGGAGTTCATTCATCTCAACATAAATGAGGTATGACCCAGCCAGACTTCCCGCTCAGGGACCCAGCCAGGGCTAGGCACAACCCACACTCCATAATGCTTGCTGAATGCATGATCACATGGGAGGGTCCACATCTACCCTCAGGGTAATAATAATAATAATAATAATATTGCTAATAGTTGTGAGGCACTATTCATGTAGCAGTCAGTAGAAGCCTACAGTAGCCCTTTGAGCTAAGGACTAATAGTATCCCCATTTTGCGGAGGTGGAAACTGAGGCATAGAGAGATTAATCCCCTGGAAGAGTGAGCGAGCAAACCCTGCCCCCTTGTCCCGTCCTCCTTCTGCCACATGGGCTCCGCGGCCTCCTGCCCTCTGCCTTCCAAAGTTCACTTCTTGTTCATGACGTTGTCCTGTGGGTCTCGAGATTCTCGGGGGGGGGGGGGGGGAGTGTGTGTGTGTGTGTGTTTCTGCGCATGCGCACACACCTCAGAGACCCTAAGGACTACACAACTTTTACCTGTTGCAGGGGCTGATCACAGCAAAAATGATGGAGGGGAGAGAATGGGTCAGTTCTGGAGGCTTGGGTGAGGGTCCCCAGGAGTGGATAGCCCTCCCCCGCTGCCCAGAGTGTGGTCTGTGGGCCAGCAGCATGGCCATCGCCTCGGGGAGCTTATGAGAAATGCAGAGTACCACACAGTGATCACGGTCAACAGTATGGTGTTATAAACTTCAAAGCTGCTAAGAGACGAGCTCTTAATTGTCCTGACCTCAAAAAAGAAATGACGATGTGATATGATAGAGGCTCTAGCTGACGCCACGGTGGTGAACATCTTACAATATATCCATGGATCAAATCGATGCATTTACACCTTATACTTACACAATGTTACGTGTCAATTATATCTCAATAAAAGAAATCAACAAAATAAAAGCAAAAAAAGAAATCCAGAGAACCAGGCTCCACCCCAGACCCAGTGGATCAGCTCTCATTTTAGCAGGATACACAGTAATTCCTAAACCCACTAAAGTCTGAGAGCGCTGGTTAGACACTCTTCTGCCCAAAGGTGCGGCAGGGGGGACTACAGGACACTTTCCTTCAATCATTCCGTAATTTTTTATTTCCCTTTTTCTCCATTCTCTCCCTGTGCTTTCTGTCCAGCTCTGCTTTCCCTTGGACCTAAGGGCGGAAAAGCCGGGCAGCCTGTGTCTCCTCCTTCTCTGAGCTCTTTCTTCTCCCCACACGTTTCCACGCTCACACTGCACACATCGGCTCACTTCCAAATTCAGTCATAACTTTGGATGTGGGTACCATTTTATTGACTATTCCAAGACAAAGAGTTGGATGATGGTGTGTATTAGACAGGGGATGGAACTGTCAGTCTCTGTGCTCAGTTTTGCCTTTTGCAGAAAGAGATCTAGGCCTTAATCTTACACCAGAAGTTTGGTTTCTAGTAATATCATGTAACTTAGCAATTTATTATGTTGACTCATCACTGATTTTCTCATGTGGGTCTCAGATTCCTGGGTACATTATAATTTCACCAAGAATAGAAACTGGACATTTTTCTTTTCTAGTATTCTCTTTCACCTTTAGCACATACAACACATTCAGTAAGTGTAGCTCCTCTGATTGATAACATATAAAACACCCCAAGGATGCCAAAGAAAGACATACATACGCACATAGTCCCTTATGAAAACAAGACAGACCCCTACACCCATCTTTATTTCTCATTTACCTCAAGGCTTTGCCACCAATAAGTGTGAATAATGTGTGGGAGTTGCCATGTGTCCATGATGCAGGGGAAGCGTGAGCGGGTTTTGTATTCGATAGCTCTTAGCCGGTCAAAGGCCCTGAAGTACCAGAAGCATGGAAGGAAGCATTGCATTGCTTCAAGTTCTAGGTGTCACTTCCAGCCCAAGTGTCCACAGGTGTGGGGTCTGGAATGAGCTCTGTGTCCCCGTTTCCTCTCTCTCAACAGGCCAAGTCATTTTGTTGTAAGTGCTTACGCTTGCCCCATACTTACCACCCTCCGAGACAACAGGAAAAATCTTTGAGTTCTCCCCCCTCCTTCTCCCTTTAAACCTGCCGTCCTCAACTCTGGCTGGAAGTTAGAATCATCTGGGGAGATGTTAAAGCCTCAACGGCCTGGTCACATCCCAGACCAATTAAATCCAGGTCTTTGGGGGCGGGACCCAAGCATCAGTATTTTAGAGATTCCCCTGGTGAGCCCAGTGTGCGGCCAAGTTGAGAGCCACCTTTTTAAATCCAGAGCCTACACCCCAACTACCTCCTTTATCAGGCTTTCACACTCTAGGCCACTACCCACCTGCCCTAATCGCCCCACTACCAGATACTCAACAACCAGGGACAGACCCTATGCCCTAGACCCTGCTGCAGTTATTCAAACTAGCCAGTCCTCAGCCTGCTTACCCTGCCTCACCTTTTCCTTCCCATGGAAACCACAGTAAAAACTCTTGCCCACATATTTCCTTCACTCTTTCTGCCTTGTGATTGATCCTGGTGCTTCCCCATGTGACCCTGAATGGCTTGGTGAACCCTCCTCTTCTTGGGATCTGTGAGTATAACAGGTTATCTTTTCTGATCTGTTGGCCTCACACCAGATGATAACTTGACTTTGCAGGAAGAAATTAAGAGCACTGGAAATGGTATCTGGGTAAATATAAAAAAAGGTTGTGTAAATGTATTTTTCTCTTTTCTCCTAATTTTGTTAAAAGACATAATATTATATAAAGTAATAATTATAACACTATACTGTTGGGTTAATAACATATATAGAGATATGATAATAGTAGCACAAAGGAGAGGGGAGGAAATGAAGATATATTAGAGCAATATTGCTGTATTTCACAAGAATTAAGTCAGTATTAACCTGAAGTAGATGGTATAAGTTAGCATGCATATTGTAATTTGTAGAGCCACCGCTATGAAAATAACTCAAAACAACAGTAAGGCAACAGAAGAATCAAAATGGTACGCTGAAAAATTGTTTAGCCCAAAAACAGTGAAGGGGGAACAGATTTTAAAAAGAGATATAGAAAACAAAGTGGCAGGCCTAAATCCAACCATGTCAATAATTATATTAAATATAAGTGGACTAAACACTATAATCAAAAGGCAGTTATTGTCAGACTGGATAAAAAAATCAAGATTCGATGGATACTGTTTATAAGAGGCACATTTCACACACACACACAAAATCCCCACAAATAGGTTGGAAGTAAAATGATGAAAAGGGTATACCATGCAAATGGTAGCAACTAGAGAGCCAGAGGTGACATATTACTATCAGACAAAATGGACTTTAAGACAAAAATATTACTAGAGACAAGGAGGGATATTTCGTGATGATAAAGGGTAAATACATTAGGAAGATATAACAATTTAAACTGTAATAGTACCTATCAGCAAAGTCTTAAAATTTATGAAGCAAAAATGGATAGAATTGAAAGAAGAGATAGACAATTTAACAATTATAGTTAGAGATTTCAATACCCCACTTTCAGTAGTTGATTGAGCAACTAGACAGAAAATCAGCAAGGATGCAGAAGACTGGAACAGTACTATCAATCAACTTGACATGTATAGAACACTCTACCTAAAAATAACAAATACACATTTTTTCAAAAGCATATGGAACATTCTCCAGTTTATATCATGTATTAGGCCATAAAACAAATTTCAATATATTTAAGAGGATTTAAGTCATTTAGAGCCACAAAGGAATTAGAAATTGGGAACAAAGCAATTTGGGAAGTCCTCAATTTTTAGAAATTAAACAACACATTTCTAAATAACCCATGAGTCAAAGAAAAAAATCACAATGAAAATTAGAAATATTTTGAGCTGAACTAAACAAGAATAAAACATATCAAAATTAATGGGATGGAAATAAAATAGGACTTAGAAGAGCAGATATCTCTAAAAACAATAATTTAAGTTTCTGTCTTAAGAAACAAGAGAGACAGAGAGAAAGAAAGAGAGGCAATTAAACCCAAAGAAAGAGTAAGAAAGGTCAGAAGCAATCAGTGAACTAGAAAACTGAAGAATAGAGAAAATCAAGGAAATGAAAGGTTGGTTCTTAGAAAAGATCAAAAATATTGATACACTTTTAGCTAAACTGACCAAGAAAAAATAAAGACACAAATTTACAACAGCAGGAATATAAGAGGGGCATCACTGCTGACCTTACAGAAATTAAAAGGATTATAAGTGAGTATTATGAACAACTTTATGCCAACAAATTAGACGACTTAGATGAAACGAAAAGAATTCCTAGAAAGAAAGGAATTGCCAATACTGACTTAAGGGGAAACTGAAAGTCCTGAATAGATCTGTAACAAGTAAAGAAATGGAAATAATAGTTTAAAAATCTTCCCATGAAGAAAATCTCAGGCTTTTCTTTTCATCAGAATTCACTGGTGAATTCTAATATTTAAAGAAGAAATAATACCAATCTAATACAACCCTTTAGCGTACAGAGGAAGAGGGACGATTTCCCAACTCATTCTTTAAGGCTAGTATTACCCTAACAAAGCCAGACAAAGACATCAAAGAAAAGAAAACCACAGACCAATGTCCCTATTGCAACAGATGCAAAAACTCTTAACAAAATATTAGCAAACCAAATCCAGTAGCATATAAAAAATGTTTAAACACCATGACCACATAGGATTTATCCTAGAAATGCAAGGTTGATTTAATATTCAAAAATCAATCCAGGTACTACACCATTCAAACAGAATAAAGGACGAAAACCTCATGATCATCTCAAAAGATGCAAAAAGAAAAAAATTCAACAAAATCCAAGACCATTCATAATTAAAATTCTTAAAAAACTAAGAATAGAGGAAACTTTCTCAACTTTATAAAAAGCATCTATGAAAACCCTACAACTATCATACTTAATGGTAAAAGACTGAATCCTTTCTCCCAAAGGTCAGGAATAAGGTAAAGATATCAGTGCTCGCCACTTCTATCCAACCTTATACTGGAGGCTCTACCCAGTGGGATAGGGGCAAGAAAAAGCAACTAAACACATACAGATTGGAAAGGAAGAACTAAACCTGTTCACAGATTCACAGATGACGTGAATTTGTATGCAGAAAATCCTGAAGATTCTACATAAAATCTACATAAAGAACAAAGGAAGATACTTAAACCACTCAATTTCAAAACTTACTACAAAGCTACCGTAACCAGGAGAGTGTGATATTGGCTTAAGGACAAATCATGCAGACAAACTGAAAGGAACAGAAATCCAGAAATGAACTCTCACGTTTATGGCCAATGAATTTTTTACAAGGGTGCCAAGTCAACTTAATGGAGGAAGGGATGATCTTTTCAACAAATGATGCTGGAAGGATTGGATATGCATATAACCATAGGTAAAATAAAAACAAAAACAAACTTAGATTGGTATCTCACACCATATTAAAAAAATCAACTCAAAACATATCATATTTAAATGTAAGAGTTAAAACTGTAGTCTTCTAGAACAAAACATAGGAGTAAGTCTTTGTGACCTTGGATTAGGCAAAGATTTCTTAGATATGACACCGAAAGTGCAATTCATTAAAAAAAAAAAAACTTTAGTAAATTAGACTTCATTGAAATTAAAATATTTGCTTTTCAGAAGGCACCATTATATTAAGAAAAGCCACAAACTGGAAGGAAATATTTGCAAATCAAATATTTGCAAATCATGAATACATATCATGTCTGATAAATGATTTGTATCCAGAATATATGAAGAATTTTTACAACTCAATAAGGAAACAAACAACTCAATTTTTTAAATGGACAATATCTCAATAGACATTTCTCCAGAGACGATATACGAATGGCTAATAAGCACATGAAAAGATGTACAACATCTTGGGCTTCCCTGGTGGCACAGCTGTTGGGAGTCCGCCTGCCGATGCAGGGGACACGGGTTCGTGCCCCGGTCCGGGAAGATCCCACATGCTGCGGAGCAAATGGGCCCGTGAGCCACAACTACTGAGTCTGCGCGTCTGGAGCCTGTGCTCCGCAACAAGAGAGGCCACAATAGTGAAAGGCCCACGCACCGCGATGAAGAGTGGCCCCCGCTTGCCGCAACTAGAGAAAGCCCTCGCACAGAAACGAAGACCCAACACAGCCAAAAAATAATAAATTAATTAAAAAGAAAAAAGATGTACAATATCATTAGTCATTAGAGAAATGCATACACCTACCCATTAAAGCCACAGTAAGACACCACACATACGATGGTGTTCATGAAAAAGACTGACAGTATCAAGTATTTCTGAAGATGTGCAGAAGCTGGGCCTTTATCCCTTGGTGGTCCTGCCAATTTGCAAAACAGTTTGGTAGTTTCTTTAAAAGTTAAACATAACACTTACAATATAAATAAACAATTCCAGTCCTAGGTATCTTCCTAAGAAAAATGAAAATGCATGATGTATACGCAAAGGCTTGAGTGTGACTGTTCATAACACCATTATTTATAAAGCCCCGAAATGAAAACAACCCATGATGGGGGAATGGCTAAACAAAATTCTTTACAGTGGAATTATTATAAATGTTGTAACATAAACTGCTGATGTATGCTTATTCCATTTCCATTTCCATAAAGCTCCTAAAAAAGGCAAATCTGTAGAGACAAAAAGCAGATTAGCAGTTGCCTGGGGCTGGAAGTGGGAGCAGGGATTAACTGCAAACAGCACGAAGGAACTTTCCGGGGTGTTGGAAATGTTCTAAAAGTGGATGTGGGGGTGGCTGCACAGCTCTGTACATTTACTAAAAAGCGTTTGTTTGTACACTTACAGTGGGTGTGTTTTGTAGGATATAAATTACACCTCAATAAAGTCAGTAATAAAAAGTACGTGATCTATGAGAGAAGAGACAGAGACAAGGATATAAGAGAGAAAATAAGTAGACAAATAATGTTGAATTAATCGATGTCTGACTCAGCCCCCGGTCCTTGTTAAATCAGTCAAAATGACAATGCATGTTGGTGTTTTACTTAGTCTGAGGAGTAATTGTTGTTTTCACTCATCATTTAGGGGACAAGTGTTCCTACCTAGGGTAGTAGCGATCAGTTCAATAAGACATATTTGGAGCTGGGGTTGAACACATCTATGTAGGCTAATCTATTAATTTTCAATTTTTTAATAACAGAAGCTTCGGCTTGGTTGAGTGAAATATGTATATATATAGGCAGGTCGCAGCTTCTTCCCTGACTGCTGCTGGGGTGATATTCAAAATATTTAACCACCACATAGACCTTTGGTCAGGCGACCGTGTCAGTGGATTCAGCCTCTGTTGCCCATCCGGACCTTGGATGAGACATTTTTAAATACTGACTTAAGAGTGTGTTTCTTTCTTTTTTTTTTTTTTCTTAAATTATTCATTTATTTATTTAGCTGTGTCAGGTCTTAGTTGCAGCATGCAAGCTTCGTTGAGACTCGTGGGCTTCTCTCTAGTTGTGGCGCGCAGGCTCAGTAGTTGCGGGCTCTAGAGAGTGCGGGCTTCGTTGCCCCGTGGCATGTGGGATCTTAATTCCCCAACCAAGGATCTAACCCGTGTCCCCTGCGTTGGAAGGCAGATTCTTAACCACTGGACCCCCAGGGAAGCCCCGAGAGTGTGTTTCTTGGCTTCCAGCGTCTGTAGGTTTGCCTGTTACCTCGGGAAGACCAGCGAAGGCCTGAGGCCTCTCCAACTTCTCACCCAGGGCCTAGTCAATGAATTACAGTGGAAGACAAGACCAAGGTTGCTTCCTGAGTTCACCCTACTCATTCAAACGAACAGTCATACTTTCTAATTAGCTCCATTAATATTTGGACCACTTTTCAAGTTTGATTTTCTCATTCCCATAAAATAGATTTTAAAGCAACCTAAAGTGAGGCTCAGAGGGGCTCAGGAAGCAGCCTTGAATGCAAGGCTGACCGCTGCTGGTTCCAGCAGAAGTTGGACAAAGAGGTTGAAGCCGTGGCTGGAGGACACGGCATCCTTCCCAATGTTGCGACTCTATGATGCTACAAAATAACGTGAAAATCATTCTTATAATAGTATAAGTGACTAATGACACTTTAAGAAATCTCCTCTCCGACTTACATGTTGAAGGGAGATGAAAGCCTTAAGCTTAAGGAATGATGTTCCTCAGTGGGATTTCAGGTTCAGGGAGGAGGTAGATGTTATTTTCCAGAGTGGACTTTCTCCCCTTGCAAGCGGTTGCCTGTTCACCGGGGCCAGTGTAGCCCAAAGGGTGGGCTGACTATCTGTGTATCTTAACTTTCCCGTGACCTAACTTTCCTGGACTCAAACTGTACAGTGGATGACAAATGGAAATTCACGTATGTGATAGCAGTGTTTGACGCACTATAACATTGTAAGTCCTCAGTAAAGTACAACCTAAGGGAAAAAATTCTTGAAACAAAGACTTCCATGGGCCCTGAGATAGCAGGGGGACAGCCCGTGGGCCACTCCTACAGCCCCATTCCCTCAGGCAACAGGAATGATGTGTCTTCCCCCTCTGTCTCCCCACGGGGCTTGTCCCCAGATCTGAAGTCGACCACAGTGCTGTGTCACATCTAAAGAGCCTGCACCCGACTCGGGGAGTGCAAAATCGTTCCCCAAAGATCCTCAGACCCTCCCAGGAGCGCCACAGGCTGTAGGCGCCTTGATCTGAAATCTGGAGCCCAGCCGGTTCCTCTCCACCGTGGCCTAACAGAGCCACACGGTGCGCCGAAGGGCCCGGCTTCACAAAGTACCAGAACACGTGACCGGGTTGGCAGAGACGCGGAGGTCATTGGTGCCAGCTCGGTTCCGTGCACTGGATCATTTATGACACAAAGCACCATTCTACCGAGAGCCAAGTACCAGTGGGAAGGCTGCGCGGCACCACAGCTCTGAATCAACAGTAGCCTGTGCGGCTACGGATGCCACCCGGGGCATTTTCCCAGCCCCACTGTGCCTTTCTGAAAGGCGGGAGGGGCTGGGGAGAAGAGAGGTTGGGGGAGGGGCAGAGGAACACTAGCAGAGAGGGAGGGAAAGAGAGAGATGGATTTAGCCCCCGCTAGCTGTGTGACTTTAACCATATCACTTAACCTCTCTGGGCTGTCTTTTTTTTTTTTTTTTTAACATTTGACTTTTTATTACTTTAAAAAAATCCAACTTCAGTTAGATTAACAGACTAGATTAGAACTTCACATGTGATACATTATACACTGCCCTGGATTTCTATTACTCAAAAGCCAGTGGGAATGCGGCCTACACAAATCACGGGCGAGTACAAAAATGGAAGTAATCATTGAGCGATACCTGTTTCCTTCCACCCCGTCACCGATTATCCGTACTCTGGGGACTTATAGATTCAAGTTTGACACAGTTGAAAAGCCCAAGTGGGACTGCTTTTCCAAAGATACTCTGTTGTCCTTCAGAGACATGTTATTTCCTCCTTGCACTGTGCAATTGTATGATTCCTTCCCTAACCCTGGGACCTCGAAAGCAAGTCAAATGTGGCTCGGTCCTGGTCCAGTAGCTGGAGACAGACTGGTAGGAGACAGTAGAGGTGGGGCTGGCAGGCCTGAGAGTTCATTCATCCGATTTCCCGACAGGGCTCAGGGTCCTGGGAAGAACGAGACCAGAGCAGTCTCTCTCGGCCACGTCAGGACCTGGCTTCTAGGAAATACTCTGGACTGTCCACATCTCAACGAGCTCAGCTTCTCCCTCCTGTAAACACTTTCTCTCTTGTCCCTCACAGTTTGGGTCCTAAACAGACAGTCATCCGCCTAGACGGTCTCCCCTGTGACCACTAGACGGTCTCCCCTGTGACCACTCCTCAGCGCTCTGCTGGAGCTGCCTGCCTCTCCCCTTTGCTGACACCTCTGTTGGGACGCTGCCAGCTCGGGGGACCCCCATCAGGCCCCATCCTGTGTGAGGTCTCTGCAGTTCTGGGTGTTTGGCCACGCCCTTCGGTGTGAAGGACTCCTTCGCTCTGGGCCCCGTTACCTCTGGCTTCCCCTGCCTTCCTGGCCACTCTTTGACCCTCTCATTTCCACGCTCTCTTCACTTTGTTCAGACTTAAACACTGGTGTCCTTTGCGAATCAACCCTCGGCCCCTCTTCATCTTAGTCTCTGCCTCCTAGGTTTTGTGTCCTTGCGGCCTCGATCACCATTTCTCTGCCACTTACTCCCAAACCCATGTCTCCCTCCTCCCCTCCCTCCCCTCCTGGGCTCCCCGACCACATGGGCTGGAGGAGAAGTGTATCTGCACTTGCCCTGCGTGAGACCTTCCACAGGCGTCTCCACTTCTGCATTCTGCAAATAGTGACGGCTCAGCCAGCGTGGTGATGGGTGCCGTGTCACCCTACTGCTTAAAATATGGTCATGCTTCCCCACTGCTGCCAGGAGAGCCCCGCTTACCTCAAAACATCTTACCTCTTCCGCTGCTCACCTCCTGGCTGCATCGCCCTCGTCCTCGGGGAAGCAGCCCAGAGCCGGCCGCCTGTCCTCCCATTTGCCCCAGGCCCTTGGTCTTGCTGGATGCCAGCACTGCCTTTACTGTGTTTTTATCCTGTCCGCTGTGGAGTCCCCGGCAGACAAGGAGCAACTTGATGGCGGGGACTGGGTCACCCACCTCTGTGTGTCCCAAGCTTCTGGCCCATGTTAACGGTTGGGCCCTGTCTCTTCCTTTTTTTTTTTTTTTTTTTTTTTTTTTTGCGGTATGCGGGCCTCTCACCGTTGTGGCCTCTCCTGTTGCGGAGCACAGGCTCCGGACGCACAGGCTCAGCGGCCATGGCTCACAGGCCCAGCTGCTCCGCAGCATGTGGGATCTTCCCGGACCGGGGCACGAACCCGTGTCCCCTGCATCGGCAGGCGGACTCTCAACCACTGTGCCACCAGGGAAGCCCCATTCCTTTTTATGGCTCAGTAATATTCCCTTGAATGTATATACTACATTTTGTTTATCCATGTATCTGTTGATAGCTATTTGGGTTGTTTCCATCTTTTGGCTATTGTAAATAATGATGCTATGTACATGGATGTACAAATATCTAATTGAATCTCTGCTTTCAATTCTTTCGCATATATACCTAGGATTAAAATTGTTGGATCTTATGGTAATTCTTTGCTTAATTTTTGAGGAAGAGCCAAACTGTTTTCCACTGCAGCTGCACCGTTTTACATCCCCACTGGCAATGCCCAAGGGGTCTAATTTCTCCACATCTTCACTAACACTTGCAATTTTCCTTTTCAAAAAAATAATAGTCATCATAGTTGATATGAAGTGGTATCTCACTGTAGTTTTGATTTGCATTTCTTTAATGACTAATGATGTTGAGAATCTTTTTTTTTTTTGATTAATTAATTTATTTATGGCTTTGTTGAGTCTTTGTTGCTGCACGCGGTGTGTGGGCTTCTCATTGCGGTGGCTTCTCTTGTTGCAGAGCATGGGCTCTAGGCGCTCAGGCTTCAGAAGTTGTGGTGCACGGGCTTAGTTGCTCCGTGGCATGTGGGATCTTCCCAGACCACGGCTCGAACCCGTGTCCCCTGCATTAGCAGGTGGATTCTTAACCACTGTGCCACCAGGGAAGCCCTGTTGAACATCTTTTAATGTCACATATCTTCTTTGCAGAACTGTCTGTTCAAATCCTTTGCCCATTTTGAACTGGATTGTTTGGTTTTTGTTGTTGAGTTGGAGGATTATTAAATATATGATTTGCAAATATATTCTCCCATTCCATGGCTTGTCTTTTCCTTCTCTTGACAGTGTCCTTTGATCCACAAAAGTTTTGAATTTTGATAAAGTCTTATTTATCTGTTTTTTCTTTTTTGCCTAAGCTCTTGGTGTCATAACCAAGGAATAAATGCCAAAACAAGTGTCATGAAGATTTTCCCCTATGTTTTCTTCTAGGAGTTTTGTAGTTTTAGCCATTAAGTTTAGGTCTTTGATCTGTTTTGAGTCAATTTTTGTGTATAGTACAAGGTACAGGTCCAACTTCATTCATCTGCATGTGGATATCCAGTTTTCCCAGCACTATTTGTAGAAAAGACTGTTCTTTCTCTCACTGAATGGTCTTAGCATTCTTGTCAAAAATCAATTGACCATATATGTGACAGTTTATTTCTGGACTCTCTATTCTGTACCATTGATATATGTTTGTCCTCATGTCAGTGTCACACTGTTTGATTACTGTAGCTTTGTAGTTCATTTTGAAGTCAGGAAGTGTGAGTCCTATAGCTTTGTTCTTCTTTCTCATGATTGTTTTGGCTATTGCCCTTGAGATTCCATATAAATTTTAGGATGGGTTTTTCTATTTCTGCAAAAAAATGCCATTGGGATTTTAATAGAGATTGTGTTGAATCTCTAGATTGCTTTGGAATTGACACCTTAATTATGTCTTCCAATTAATAAACACAGAATATCTTTCCAATTTTGTCTTCTTTCATTCCTTTCAGCAATGTCATTTTAGTTTTCAGCGTACAAGTTTTTGCCTCTGTTAAATTTATTCCCTTTTATTCTTTTTAATACTATTATAAATGGAATTGTTTTCATTTCTTTTTTGGATTGTTCATTGCTAGTGTATAGAAATGCGACAGAATTTTGTGTGTTGATTCTCATTGTGTCTTGCAATTTTGCTGAATCCTTTTATTAGTTTAACAGCGTTTTGTGGAGTCTTTATTTTCTATGTACAGGATCATGGCATCTGCAAACAGAGGTAATTTTACTTCTTCCTTTCCAATTTGAATGCCTTTTATTTCTTTTTCTTGCCTAATTGCTCTGGCTAGAATTTCCAGTACTATGTTGAATAGAGTTAGTGAAAGTAGGTATTTTGTCTTTTTCCTGATCTTAAGGGACAAGTTTGGTCTTTCACTATTGAATATGATGTCAGCTGTGGATTTTTCACATATGGTTTTATCCTATTGAGGACGTTCCTTTCTATTCCTAGTTTGTAGAGTGTTTTTATCATGAAATTGTGTTGAATTTTGTCATATGCTTTTGCTGCAACTGAGATCATCATGTGGGTTTTCTTCCTTCATTCTAGTTTTTTTTTTTTTTTTTTGGCCACGTCGCGCAGCTTGTGAGATCTCAGTTCCCTGACCAGGGATTGAGCCTGGGCCACAGCAATGAGAGCTCTGAATCCTAACCACTAGACCACCAGGGAACTCCCTCCTTCATTCTATTAATGTGGGGTGTTACATTAATTGGTTTTCATTTGTTGAACCATCCTTGCACTCCAGGAGTAAATCCCACTTGGCCATAAAAAATAATTCTTTTAATATGCTGCTGAATTCAATTTGCTAGTATTTTGTTGAAGATTTTTGTGTCAATAGCCAGCTGGGATATTGATTTGTAGTTTTCTTACAGTGTGTTTTTCTGGCTTTTGTATCAGGGTTACACTGGCCTCATAGAATGAGTTAGAAGTGTTTCCTTCCTTCAATTTTTTAGAAGAGTTAGAGAAGGATTTGGACATTCTTTAAATGTCTGGTAGAATTTACCAGTGAAGCCATTTACTTCTGGGCTTTCCATTTGTTGAGATTTTTGTTTACTGATTTAATTTCCTTACTAATTAGAGTTCTTTTCAGATTTTCTATTTCTTCATGAGTCAGCTTTGATAGCTAGTGCAGCTCTAGGAATTTGTTCATTTTATACAAGTTATCCAATTTGTTGCCATACAATTATTCATCGTATTCCTCTTATGGTCCTTTTTATTTCTGTGAAATTGATTTTAATGTCTCTGCTTTCATTTCTGATTCTAGTAAGTTGAGTCTTGCAGTATTTCTGATGAGGAAGCTATTGTCATCTTTATTTTTGTTCCTTTGGATATAACGTGCCCTTTTTTCTGGCTTCTTTTAAGATTTTTCTTTCTTACCGGTAGCAAGCAATGTAATTATGATTGATATGCCTTTCTAGTTTCTTTGTGTTTTTTGTGCTTAGTGTCCATTGAGATTTTTAAGTCTGTGAGTTCATAGTTTTCTCTAAATTTGGAGAGTTTTCAGTCATTTTTAAAAATATATTTTTTTCCCCATCTGCCTTCTGTGTTGGACACTTCCAGGCCACTTGAAGTCATTCCATAGGTTACATGCTCTATTTTATTTCAGTCTTTTTTTCTCTCTGTGTTTCATTGGGATAATTTCTTTTGCTACATCTTCGAGTTTACTAATTTTTTCTTAAATGTCTACTCTGCTGTTAATTCCATCCTGTGTTTTTGTTTTGTTTTGTTTTGTTTTAATCTAAGCCATTGTTGTTTTCATCTCTAGAGGTTCAGTTTGGGTTTTGGTTTTTTTTTTATATATTCCATGTCGCTACTTAACATTTGCAAATTTTCTTCTAGCTTCTTGAGAATATGGAATCAGTTATAATAACAGTGTTTATGTGCTTATTTACTAATTCTATTGTCTGTGTCAGTGCTGGTTCAGTTTCAGCTGATTGATTTTCTTTTCCCTCATTATGGTTTGTATTTTCTTGCTTCTTCACGTGACTGGTAATTTTTGACTGATCACCAAACACTATGACTTTTACCTTGGTTGCTGGATATTTTTGTTTTCCTATAAATATTCTTGAGCTTTGTTCAGGAGCACAGTTATTCAAAATAAGTTTGATCCTTCTGAGTCTTGCTTTTAAGCTTTTTTAGGTGGGACAAAAGCAGCATTTAACCTGGGGTTATTTTTCCACACATCCAGAAAATCCAGGATAACCTGCTTTTTTTAAATTCTAATGTAGGACTGAATAATTGAAGGATTTTATGGATACAACTACTGAATAAGAACTTGCCCACCCAGTAATTGTAAAACAAAAGACAGACAATTTCCTTATAGTGGGAATTGTCTTATCTTAATTGTCTTATCTAATACATAGATAAATTTTCCAAGAAAATAATATTAGGTTGGCCAAAAAGTTCGTTCGGATTTGTCCGTAAGATGGTGTGAAAACCCCGAACGAACTTTTTGGCCTGTTTGAAGGTCTTTGACCTTAATTATATTTACAAAATCCCTTTTTCCAGTTCACATAGTATAACCAGAGTTTTCTGGGATTTGAGCATAAACATCTTTGAGGGGCTGTTATTCGGCATAACACAGTTCTCCCTCTAGCGCCCCCTCCCCCAAATGCATGTCTGTTCCACACAAAAGATACAGGAGCCTATGAGCCTTTCCCTGCTGCTGCACCATCCCGAACACCGCAACAACTGGCAGTGCCAAAAAGGTGCCGCCTCTGTGCAGGCTTCCAGAGTCCAGACCAGCCCAACTTCTGCTCCGGCATTACCCCACTCTTGCTGCTTTACAACTGCCAGCAGCTACTGCGCGGTCAAAACCAGAAATAGAAGGGTGTCCCTTCCTTCTGAGTTCTGTGCTTCTCCCAGAGCCTCTCTCCTATTGGCAGCAGTCACCTTACCCAGCAGCGTGCAGCCTGGAAAGAGTGAGGCCAGCTGCACTGGCTGCACTTCCCTCACCTGCCCTCTCGAGGTCTGATCAATGGAATCAATGCCCAAAGAGCGATAGCCGGGGGTGAACAAAGACTCAGATGTATTCATCAGTGGGCATTGCTAAACTCTGCTGGCAGTGGGTGAGGTGTGCGGGGGGCTTAGGAAGAGCCATGATGTGACCCGGCTGCGGTGGGAAGGAAGGGAGGCTGGGCGTCCCTAAGAGGAGGAAAGAGGAGAGACAGGGCTGCTCCAGGTGTGCTCAGCAGCCCAGAAGTAGGAGTGAGGCTCTATGGGGAGATGCAGGGCCTGGGCTTTCGCAGGACTTCTTGCAGCCAAGGAATTTAAAGTGAAGGAGGGGCTTCCCTGGTGGTCCAGTGGTTAAGACTCTGCGCTTCCAATGGGGGGGCGGGGGGGGGGCACGGGTTCCATCTGATAATGGAATGGGATATTTATAAATGGAATGTTTTCTGCCATATCAATAAACAAAGGATGTCACAGTCATCAAGTATTGCAACCCTCCAAAGCGAGCCAGTGGGCCGCAGGAAACTCAGGGCTGAAAAGAATACCTGCCACCTAGCAGCCATCAGACTGCAGCCACTCCCTGCGGTGAGCCCTGAGGAAACTCAGGATGTGAAAATACAGGATGCTGGCCCCAGAGAGCCGAGGTGCAAATCAAAGGAATGATTTCAGTGAGCCCAGACTCTTGCATCTGCCCATATACAGAAAGGCGCTGAATCCCTTAGCTTGAGATATCTGGTTTTCTTTAATCAACAATAATCTTTTGACGTTCAGACTATCTGCCCTTTGTTGCAAAACTCCTATATATCCTGGCTCCCCCCTCACCTCCTCCGAGCAGTCTCTCAGAGCTATCTGAAAGCTGCCTCCCAGGCTGCAGTCCTCCTTTTGCCCCAAATAAAACAACTCGCAACTCTCACATTGTGCATTTTTTTCAAGTCAACAGATCTCTGGTCGGGCAACTAAGATCCCGCATGCTGCGCAGTATGGCCGAAAAGTATATTAAATAAACAAACCAATTGTCAATTTTTAAAAAATAAATTTAAAAAAATAAAGTGAAGGAAAAGATACCTATGGGAGTGGGGGGCAGGGGGAGAAACCTGGCAGAGGGCACCTGGCAACCAGAGCTGAGCAGGTGTGGGCGAAGGGACAGGAGGATGTGGCTGGAGGCATCTGCACCAGAGGAGTTACACCCTTGCCCACCATCAGCACTGCCAGGTCACAGGAGAAACGGTCCTGCAAACATGAGGCCCTCGACCACCATCAGGGCAGATCATTCCCCCCAGGTCAGGGGACCCCAGGCCATCCAAGGAAAACCTTTTCTCCCCAAAGCCTGGGGAGCTCACACATCGAAGCATTTTCCCCTGGAGATTCAAGTATTTCTGATCCAGTGTTGAGGCCTGGCCGGGGTCTTCCCCTCAAAAGTGCTGGAGGTGTGGGACCGGGGGTCCGAGAAGTAAAAGGGTAGCTCAGAGATGGTTGTGCACCTCATCCAGTTAGTGAGGCTGAATTCCCTGGACCCCAAACTGCCTCTGTTTATGAATTTCTACCCTGTTCTAAGGAAAACCAGTTTTGTAGAGAAAACTGACAACACTATTTTATGCCTCTAGAAACTGGGGCAGCTGAGGGGGCTGTGAAGTACCGCAGAAGGCATCTTCTTCCTCCAGCGATGGCCCTGGGGCCCAGGCGACAGCCACCCTCTGATGTGGTACAAAAGCCATACTAGATCACATCCAGCAAATAGGATGATGGAGATGGGGCTGGGCCAGCAGTGTGTCCCGGGAGACGCCCCGGAGAGCCTGTGGATGAGCAACGAGAGGAAATGGTTCTAATAGGAGCATCTGCATCTAATTACTCAGGAAGAACACAGTACTTTGGAGAATGCATTTTCTTCCTCCGTGCAGGGCAAAATATAAATGCGATCCAACAGCCTGTTCCACCCCAGCTTTCTCTCAGAGTCACAGCCCCTGGGTCAAATTCAGACAATGTCTCTATCACTGTTGGAAACCTGTCGACAGGACTGAGAGGGCTATAATTTAGAAATCGAGAAGGTCTGAGATGGAAAGGACCCCAGAGATCACCCTGAAGAGTGGTACTTTTTTTTTCCGGGTCGGAGACCTTTGAGAATCTGAAAAAAAGAGTTCCTGGCCCTTTCCTCTGGGAGGTGCACACACACACAGAGGTGCGCACATCATTCTAGAGAGTTCTCCCACCCTCTGATGCCTCTCTATGTGCAGTAGGTTAGAGCCCCTGCCCCCTGTTTCCCTGAAGTCGTAGATGGAGAGGGGGATGCCCGGCTGGTCATTTCCAGAACAGGACTGCAGCCCAGGCAGTCTTTTCATGCCCACACCACCGCCATCCGCCCAGCAGGTCTTCCTCGGAGACTGGAAGCTTCCCTGGCTCTGGGGTGAGCTCAGCCTCACCCACCTGATCAGCCGGCCGCCGGCTATGGGGAAGGAAGGACACCCCCTGGGACCCAGTGCTGGGCTGTATTAAACATCTAGCTGTGTTTCCGCTTTGTGTTTGCTGCACAAGATAAATATTGATACAGTGAAAGTGTAGAGAGAAAATAGATGTCACAACATTTCAGGGTGAGAAAAAGCTTCAGGGAGCTGATGTCAGGTGGCTTTCATGACGGGCTCACTAATAATGATGGTGTTACATCATAATGCTGGAGTCCAAGCTCGCTCTGCTTGCCACATGACAGGCCAGTAAATTGGGAGATGAGGTGTTGAGGCAGGGAATACGACTTTGTCCGCTAAGCCAGTAGACCGATAAGAAGGCAGACTAGTGCCTCAAAGAGCCATCTTATCGGGGTCTGGATGCCAGTTTGTTTTATAGCACAGAGACGGGGAGGAGATAAAGAAGTAAAGTAAAAAGGCCGTAAGTTTTACTAATATCCCCTGGAATGGCCAGCGTCGGGCAGGGGTGTGTTAATTTCTTCTTTCTTGCAGCCATGCACAGGTGGACAGGGTCCGGATATTTCCTTGAACAAAGGCACTTTGGTTTAACATTTAGGCAGAGGGGCAGGGTTCCCCGAAGCAGGTCATTATGTACAGACAGGATCCTTTTAGTGAACCAAAGCAGGGAAAGCAAAGGTTAAAGTAGAAGAAACAGATGCAGCATGGAGCCAGGTTTTGTTCTTCCCTGTAAAGTGTTTGCTGTGGACGGGCCCTGCAGACCGTGCTTTACACTTTTACCTATTTCGTCCTCACAGAACTATTATTTTACCTGTAGTGCAGGTGAGGCACCTGGAGAACAGAAAAGTTCAGTAACACGTCCTATGTGGTCTCCTGACAAGAAGGCACTTAGAAACAGTAACTCTGCTGTAGGTCACGGGAGCAAATCTGACTGTGGCCCCGGCAGGGGAGATAACGGAGGACATGAGAGGATTTTGGTGAGAGGTGTGGTTCTAGAAAGCGGGTCATTCATGGAACAGCAGGGTCTCCTAAACGGCACTGCAGGGACTAGTGTCCCATGGGATTTGGGGTGCTGGCAGTGAGGTTGAGAAGCCGTAGAGCCCTTCTGCTCCCCCCACCCCGCCTCAGCACTGGCTAGGGTGAGGATATAGGCTGATGCAAGGTGAGCGATTCTAGAAGAAATCGCTGTTCTGCCTGCCACACACAGTGTTCCAGAGCTGTGCCGTCTCCCTCAGTGCATGAGCACAGAAGCAGCCCCCAAGTAGGAGGGGGGCCAGGGCCTGGGGAAGCAGAGCTGGTGTGAAGCCTGGAAGGCAGACGGAGTCCACTGAGGTCAATGCTGGGCACCCGCCAGGCCCACAGCTCGGGCTGCCGGGTTCCTCACCACTGTCCCTGTGCCCCCCACCCCAGCCCTGGCCCCCGCTGGGCACAGAGCCTGGGGCAGGGCTGGACAGGCCAGGGCACTTCGGTGCCGTCCAGTGCAGGCACCTGCCACCCCCCAGAGCAGGCACCTGCCACCCCCCAGAGCAGGCACCTGCCACCCCCCAGTGCAGGCACCTGCCACCCCTCAGTAGAGGCACTTTTTGGAAGGTGGGAAGATGGCACTGCAGGGCCACCAGTCCCACCTCCGGGAGCCTGCCCGGCCAGGTGGCAGCAGGAGGAAGCAGAGGAAAGGCTCATCAGAGCTGCCTGCAATGGGAACAAAGTCACGAAATGGCATCGTGCCCTCTGAGGGGCTAGGCGTCACCTTGGAGGTGGTGACCAGGAGGGGGAACAGGAAGACAGCTAGCTGTTTGGAAGGATTTTAGGCACCAAGAGGGGAGCCTCCGCCTCCTTCTCTCCTTCCTTCACCGCCTTGCTGAGTTGTCACGTGACTGCCGTTAGGATGCTGCCCTGGGAACATTCACTACCCGCCAGGCGTTACGTTAACCGTGCTTCTCGCCAACCCTCTCAGCAACCCCATGAGGTCTGTACAACCTCTTGAAAAAGGTCATGTAACCTCCCAGGGCATGCAGCTGGGAAGGAATCTCAGTCTGCGTGACTCCAAAGTCCATTCTTAGCCCCTCTACCCGCCAGTGCATCCTGACCTGGAGCTCCCCAAACTGAGACCCGAGGTGGGGTCCAGCAGGGCCCCCCAGTGAGTGAAGGTCAGAGACACCAGTGGAGTCAATCTTGTGCTCCAAAAGAAAGGAAAGCTGAATGTGGAGTGGGCAAATCCTGTACCCAAGTTCGCTAGGGCTCAGGTCCCGGATTCAGGGCCCCCAGGCTGGTGAGTCCCCATGTATCTCCTGCGCCCAGCCCTGAGCCCTCAGGGATGCTTTTAGAAGCTGTATTTTAGAGGACGTGGCTGCTGCCTGGTTTGCTCCACCCTGCCGTCCAACAACAATCAAACCCACAGAAGGCCCTGAAAAGGCACAGGGGAGGGATTCTTCCGGCCCGACACTGGCACTCCCATCAGACGTGGGGCAAGGCTGGGGGCGGCACCAGGCCTGAAGGGGTCTCACCCAAGGAAAGGACCGGTGGCTCTCTAACACAGACAATGTGTCCAGCCTCATTCATGGACCACAAGTGTCACGGCCACTCATCTGTGCGGCCGCCCTTGGCCAACTGCCCCACTTCCTCCTGCCACGTTCAGCCTCCTTACCTCACCTCCCTTGCTCTCCACGCCCCTGGACACTGCTTTTTCTCTGCCATTGTCTGGTTGGGTGCCATTGAACAGAGCACTCAATCTCTCTTTTCTTCTATTTTTTCAACTGGAAAATGGAAAGAATGGTCACCATCTTCCTGGAGGAGCAGGGGTGGGGTGAAGGAGTCATTAGAAAGAGTGGTCCGGTAAAGATTCAAAACCCATTCGTGGGCTTCCCTGGTGGCACAGTGGTTGAGAGTCCGCCTGCCGATGCAGGGGACACGGGTTCGTGCCCACATGCCGCGGAGCGGCTGGGCCCGTAAGCCATGGCCGCTGAACCTGCGCGTCCGGAGCCTGTGCTCCACAACGGGAGAGGCCACAACAGTGAGAGGCCCACGTATAGCCAAAAAAAAAAAAAAAAAAAAACCCACTCATTATTTGCAAAAAAAGCTGCTGCACAGAGAAGATCCTTGACCCAGGACCCATTCTGTACAATTCTTTGAGGTCAATTTTGTTTATTTTCCTGACTCCCCATCCCAAAAGGTCGGGGTAAGTCAACAGGCAGACCTGCCCTTTGCAGGGGTCCTCTCCACTCAAATTAATCTGACAACGCATTGGTCCAGCAGGTTGGGAGGGAGTGTGTAGCCTTGAGGCTCATGGTGGACTCCCTGCAGGAGGGAGGAAAGGGAGCTTGCCCAGCAGGGACAGGTGTCACCCCCCGAGTGGAAAAGCCTTCTCATCCCCTTATGAGGTTGATGACACCTATGCTACACTGTCTGGTCTTGTACACTGTCTGGTCCGAGCTTTCCAAGAACCATGGGGGCCTGCCAGAGATCCCATTTTAGAGAGAAGGAAACAGACTTGATTGAAATCACAGGCATCATAAGCAGGACGAGGTCTCAGCCTTCCGTCTACCTGACTGACGAGAATCCAGTGCACACCTCAGTCCTGCACGGACCTGTTGCACAAATCAAATGGAAGAGCGCATGGGAAGGCCCTCTGGAGGGGGCGAAGCGCGGCGCCATGCTGCCCACTAGGAATACACTGTGAGCCACCATATCGCTTTTTCTAGATTTTCTAACTGGAAGTTTGTACCTTTCGACCACACCCACCCATTTCTGCCCCTCCCCCAACCCTTGCTTCTGGCAGCCACCAATCCGTTCTCTGTATCTACGAGTTCTGTTTTGTTTCTAGATTTCATATATAAGTGAAATCATACAGTGCTTGTCTTTCTCTTGTCTGACTTATTTCAATAAGCGCAATGCCCCAAGGTTCATCCATGTTGTCACAAAAGGTAGATTTCCTTCTTTTTATGACTTAGTTGTGTTCCATTGTATATATATCCATTCGTCTGTTGATGGACACTGGTATTGCTTCCATATCTTGTCTATTGTAAATAATACTGCAATGAAGGTAGGGGTGCATATGTCTTTTCAAGTTAGTGTTTTCATTTTCTTCAGATAAATAACCAGGAGTGAAATTGCTGGTCATATCGTAGTTCTATTTTTTTTTTAAGATTTTCTTTTTGATGTGGACCATTTTTTAAATCTTTTATTGAATTTGTTACAATATTGCTTCTGTTGTATGTTTTGGTTTTTTGGCCGTGAGGCATGTGGGATCTTAGCTCCCCGACCTGGGATCAAACCCACACCCCCTGCATTGGAAGGCGAAGTCTTAACCACTGGACAGCCAGGGAAGTCCTTGGTAGTTCTATTCTTAATTTTTGGAGGAACCTCCATACTGTTTTCCATAGTGGCTACACCAATTTACACTCCCACCAACAGTGTAGAAGTGTTCCCTTTCCTCCACATGCTCACCAATACTTGTTATTTCTTATCTTTTTTTTTTTTTTTTTTGCGGTACACGAGCCTCCCACCGTTGTGGCCTCTCCCGCTGCGGAGCACAGGCTCCGGACGCGCAGGCTTAGCGGCCATGGCTCACGGGCCCAGCCGCTCCGCAGCATGTGGGCACGAACCCGTGTTCCCTGCATCGGCAGGCGGCGGACTCCTAACCACTGCGCCACCAGGGAAGCCCTACTTCTTATCTTTTTGATGAGAGCTAATCTGAGGTGTGAGGTGTATCTCCTGGTGGTTTTCATTTACATTTCCCTGATGATGAGTGATGCTGAGCACGTGCCTGTTGGTTATTTGTAACTCTTAGGAAATTTTTAAATCTTCTGGTAACTACATCTAAAAATGTATGAAGGGATTTTAATATATTTTATTTAACCCTGTATATCTAAAATATTATTTCAACATGTAATCAATATAGCAAGATTATCAATGAAATATTTTACCTTCCTCTTTCATACTAAGCCTTTGAAATCCAGTGTTGTATCTTGCATTTCCAGCACATCTCAATTAGCACTTGTGCCATGTCAAGGGGTCAGTAGCCACATGTGGCCAGGACTGCTCTATAGGACAGGTCAGCATTATCCAACAGCGATACAAGTAGCTCCTGTAGACCTTTCTAATCTGGGACAGCTATGAGTTTAATAAGGCCAGCTCAGAGGACTTGCAGGACTCCTTAGGCTCAGAGAGGGTGAGAAACCAAAACAACCCAGCACTGACACTACCCAGTGGACTCCAACCTTGATCTTTCCACCAGAAAATTTTTCACAACAAAGATCTGATGTAAACCTCACCATAGAAAAGAGATCAAATTAGAGCTCTCCAGATGAAGGGGGCAGACCAGCCACCAAACTTCTCCAAGGTGTTCCCCAAAGCAGGCCCTCAATGTTTTAAGACCTGTACTCCAAAAACTGTAAGATACTGATGAAAGAAATCAAAGACGACAAAAACAGATGGAGAGATACATCATGTTCTTGGATTGGAAGAATCAGTAGTATCAAAATGACTATACTACCCAAAGTAATCTACAGATTCAATGCAATCCTTATCAAATTACCAATGGCATTTTTCACAGAACTAGAATAAAAAATTTTACAATTTGTGTGGAAAAACAAAAGACCCCAAATAGCCAAAGCAATCTTGAGAATGAAAAACAGAGCTGGAGGAATCAGAATCCCTGACTTCAAACTATAGTACAAAGCTACAGTAATCAAAACAGTATGGTGCTGACACAAAACCAGAAATATAGATCAATGGAACAGGATAGAAAGTCCAGAGATAAACCCATGCACCTATGGTCACCTAATCTATGACAAAGGAGGCAAGAATATACCATGGAGAAAAGACACTCTCTTCAATACGTGGTGCTGGGAAAACTGGGCAGCTACATGTAAAAGAATGAAATTAGAACATTCTCTAACACCATACACAAAAATAAACTCAAAATGGATTAAAGACCTAAGTGTAAGACCGGATACTATAAAACTCTTACAGGAAAACATAAGGAGAACACTCTTTGGCATTAATTGCAGCAAGATCTTTTTTGATCCACCTCCTAGAGTAATGAAAATAAAAACAAAAATGAACAAATGGGACCTAATTAAACTTAAAAGCTGTTGCACAGCAAAGGGAACCATAAACAAAAAAAAAGACAACCAACAGAATGGGAGACATATTTGCAAACAAAGAGACTGACCAAGGATTACTCTCCAAAATATACAAACAGTTCATGCATCTCAATATAAAAAAAAACATGAGCAACCCAATCAAAAAATGGGTGGAAGATCTAAATAGACATTTCTCCAAAGAAGACATACAGATGTCCAAAAGCACATGAAAAAGTGTTCAACATCACTAAGTATTAGAGAAATGCAAATCAAAATTACAATGAGGTATCACCTCACACCTGTCAGAATGGTCATTATCAAAAAATCTAGAAATAATAAATGCTGGAGAGGGTGTGGAGAAAAGAGAACCCTCCTAAACTGTTGGCAGGAATGTAAATTTGTACAGCCAGTATGGAGAACAGTATGGAGGTTCCTTAAAAAACTAAAAATAGAGCTACCATATGATCCAGCAATCCCACTCCTGGGCATATATCCAGAGAAAACCATAATTTGAAAAGACCCATGCACCGCAATATTCATTTCAGCACTATTTACAATAGCCAGGACATGTAAGCAACTTAAATGTCCATTGACAGATGAATGGATAAAGAAGATGTGGTACATATATACAATGGAATATTACTCAGCCATAAAAAAGAACGAAATGATGCTATTTGCAGCGACATGGATGGACCTAGAGATTGTCATACTGAGTGAAGTAAGTCAGACAAAAGGACAAGTATCATATGATATCGCTTATATGTGGAATTTAAAAAAATGGTACAGGTGAACTTATTTACAAAACAGAAATAGAGTCACAGATGTAGAAAACCAACTTATGGTTACCAAGGGGGAAAAGGGGGAAGGGATAAATTGGGAGATTGGGATTGACATATACACGTTACTATACATAAAATAGATTAACTAATAAGAAAATACTATATAGCACAGGGAACTCTGCTCAATACCCTGTAATGGCCTATATGGGAAAAGAATCTAAAAAGAGTGGATATATGTACATGTATAACTGAATCACTTTGCTGTACACCTGAAATGAACACAACATTGTGAGTCAACTATACTCCAATAAATATTAATTTAAAAAAAAAGAATTCAATTATCACAGATTGAAAAATGCCAGCGGACCCCAGCCCCCCACCCCACCCCAGCGTGGTGGTGACTTAGGGGCAGGACCACATAACTCTCCAACCTCTCCTCCATCAGCTTGAGGGCTTCGGATGTAGTGCTGATGACCACCACTGAGGGTCCAGGACTTTGCAAACCTGCACTTATGGGGCCTCACAACTCTGTAAAGTGTGATGATTGGGCTCATTTTGCAGAGAGGAAACTGAGGCTTAGAGAGGGAAAGTTACCTGTTTCAGGTCACAGAACTCGAAAGTGGAGGTGGGCCCTGACATTGACCTGTCCCATAGATTTCCCACTAGACCACTGTGTCAGCCCCAGACAGCCCTCACAATTAGAGTCCAAACGCAGGTCAGGACATGGCTCCCTATAGGACATTAAGATTTTTGACTCTGAAAAAACACATGCTTCATAGGCTGTATCATCCAGGCTTTGAAATAAATACATTTGCTCTGTAGTATCTGAAGCATTATACAATTTTAAAATATTTTTTTAATTTATTATTTATTTATTTATATATTTTATTTATTTTTGGCTGCGTCGGGTCTTAGTAGCTGCATGTGGGCTCTTCATTGTGGCGCAGGGGCTTCTCCCTAGTTGTGGCGTGAGGGTTTTCTCTTCTCTAGTTGTGGCGCACAGGCTCCAGGGTGCATGGGCTCTGTAGTTTGCAGCACACGGGCTCTAGTTGAGGCACGCGAGCTCAGTAGTTGTGGCACGTGGGCTTAGTTGTCCCGTAGCATGTGGGTTCTTAGTTCCCCGACCGGAGATCGAACCCCCATCCCCTGCATTGTAAGGTGGACCACTAGACCACCAGGGAAGTTCCCTTAAAATATTATTCTAAAATGTCTCATATGGATAGATAAAATTTATGAGGGACATAATTTAAATGCATCTACAGCCTAACACTATGCTATGAAGGAGTGTGGATTCATCTAACATTTACTGAGTGACTATTTTGTGCCAGAAATTTCAAAGATGTTATACCATGCTGATGCTAATTTGGAGAGAAGGGTAATGAAGCTCAGAGAGGGGAAGTACCAGACAAAGTCTGAAAGCCAGGAAAAGAGACGGCCAGGGGCTTCCCTGGTGGTGCAGCGGTTGAGAGTCCACCTGCCGATGCAGGGGACACGGGTTCGTGCCCTGGTCCGGGAGGATCCCACATGCTGCGGAGCGGCTGCACCCGTGAGCCATGGCCGCTGAGCCTGCGCGTCCGGAGCCTGTGCTCCGCAACGGGAGAGGTCACAACAGTGAGAGGCCCACGTAACGCAAAAAAAAAAAAAAAAAAGAGACGGCCAGGCAAGCTACTCCTGCTGCTATACTTTTAAAAATATATATATATATATTTATTTATTTATCTATCTATCTATTTATTTATTATTTTGGATGCGCCGGGATCTTTAGTGGAGGCATGCGGGATCTTTAGTGGCGGCATGCATGAGGGATCTAGTTCCCCGACCAGGATCGAACCCAGGGCCCCTGCAATGGGAGAGCGGAGTCTTACGCACTGGGCCACCAGGGAAGTCCCCTACTGTACTTTTTTTTTTTTTCCCAATAAATTTATTTATTTATTTATTTATTTGGCTGCATTGGGTCTTCGTTGCTGTGAGAGGGCTTTCTCTAGTTGCGGTGAGCACGGGCTACTCTTCGTTGCGGTGCTCAGGCTTCTCACTGCGGTGGCTTCTCTTGTTGGGGAGCACGGGCTCTAGGCGCTAAGGCTTCAGTAGTTGTGGCACATGGGCTCAGTAGTTGTGACTCGCGGGCTCTAGAGCGTGGGCTCTGTAGTTGTGGCACACGGGCTTAGTTGCTCCGTGGCATGTGGGATCTTCCCAGACCAGGGCTCGAACCTGTGTCCCCTGCATTGGCAGGCAGATTCTTAACCCTTGCACCACCAGGAATTCCCCTGCTGTATGTTTTGAAGGTGACTTTGCCTCCTATGCTGGGCTGCTTGTCCCTGAGAGGAGATGCTGTTTTCCCCTCCCAGAGATGGCGTTCTTTAGACACAGGTCCCCTCTCCCAGCGACAGGCAACGCCACAGCGTATCTCCGTTGTGGGCACTCAGAGATTCACCCCAAATGGGAATGGCAGCGCAAGACACCAAGGGCCACTAGAGGACAAGGGAACAGCAGCTGTTATTAAAAAAAAAAAAAAAAATCAAGAACATTATTCATGTAAAACTGGGTGTTAAACTGACCAAACTAATTTTTCATTCTACACCAAATAAGCATATGAAAAGAAGGGCCAGTGTGTAGCTCAGGAAAATGGGCTCTTTGTAGCTTTTGTGCTCTAAGGAAAGAAAGGACACAAAGGTTTTGGGAATCACAGCTCAGTGAATTTGATGTTATACAAGAGGGAGCATAAAGATGTTTCAGAGTAAATAGATTTCCCTTTCAGGAAACCACTGCTTTGTTGAGTTTGAAGGATAGTATGACCTCTGCAAAATAATCACGCATGTGCTTGGAACTCAGGCGAATGGGGGCTTGAATCCCAGTTTGGTCACTTACTGGTTGAGTCACCTCGGAGAAGTTACTTACCACCTCAGTTTCATGGTCTGTAAAATGGGATTAATAATAATACTATCTTCACTTGTAGTATGGTGAGGATTAAATGACATAAAAATAAAACACCCAGTATACCAGTTGGCTGGCATATGTTAAGTGTTGAATCAATGATAACTTTTATTATATTAATTCAAACATACCAGAGAGCTCTTGCTGTCTCGACCACAGATGAGGAGACCACCCCACTGCCACGGGGAAAATGACATCTTGCCCCCCCGCAGCTGTTCCATCTGAGAGGGGTCAGGTCAAAAGTAGCACAGAAGGCGAAATCCTGCTTGCTCCACACCCCTGCTCTCTGATCCGTTACCCTCCCTAAAGTCCTGGCAGTTGGTAAATTGCAGTGACTCAACTGTCGCTCACTCTAACTCCCCAGCGACACTCCCAGGAGCAGCGGTGACGCATTTATACTCCTTCGTGTCTCTCCCATGTCCCAGCTCTGGGGCAGGGCACACCCTCCGGACCTACTGTCTTGGCATGGAGGATGGACGCGGGGCATCACGGGAAGGGCTATCTTTAGTTCCCACCCCCAGAGTTCTCTCCAGCCTCCAGCAACCCTGGCAGGAGGCTTTATCGTCATCCCAGGGTTCCTCGTTCCCCTACAGCCCAGGGGACCACCATCAGTCATCTCAGTGATGGAGAGAGAATGAAGGCAAGTGCTCTACAGATGGCCAAGGACCTCCGAAGGTAGGGCAGCTGTGTGCCTATCTATTTATCATCACTAAGTGAAGAACACAGTGCAAATAGTCACTGGGTAATACTCCACAAGGCATTATCTGCTGGGCAAGGTTTCTTTGGGTTTGATTTTTTTTAATTTATTTTAATTGAAATATAGTTGTACAATAGTATATAAGTTACAGGTGTAAAATATAGTGATTCATAATTTTGAAGGTTGTCCTCCATTGATAGTTATTATAAAATATTGGCTATATTCCCCCTGTTGTGCAATATATCCTTGTAGTTTATTTTATACGTAAGAGTTTGTATCTCTTAATCCCTGACCCCTATCCTGCTCCTCCAAATCCCTCTTCCCACTGGTAAACACTAGTCTGTTCTCTAGATCTGTGAGTTGTTGCTTTTTTTGTTTTATTCACTATTTGTATTATGTTATATTCACTTTTGCTGCTGACAGTTTGAGATTAGCTCAGTGAGACCTGTGCCTTAGACTCCTAACCTACAAAGTGTAAGATAATGAATTTAAAGCACCAAGTTTGTAGTAATTTTTTATAGCATCAATGGAAAACCTATACACACCCTCAGCTAATTCACAAGCCTTGCCCCACGCAGATGCCCACTCCAGGGGCGAGGACTGGGAACGCGATGAGAGACGGGCATGGTCCCTGAATGGGGTACGAACAAGGAACCGTGCACGTTCTTTATCAACAATAAACTGTGGTTTTCATTGTCATACATTTTTATGCAGCTATGTCCAAATAGCCACTTCAAAATAAGAGTCCCACCATCAAATTGGCTATACAAGAAAGCTGGTTAAAATCAGCTCCTTCAGAATATCTGGCTTAATAAACCAGCCTATTCAACATTCAATTTAACTGAAATATAAGGAGGAAGGGTCTCGATAGGCCACCTCATCCGTCACCATGCCTTCAAGTGGATCCAAACCAGACCAGTTTGGTGCCTGGGGCCCACTCCTGCCTGACACTACCACTTTAACTTCCAAGATTTTCTTTCCGTTTACAAGGTCCATTCAGCTGGGACCAGCTTTTGAGAAGTTACAAAAAATTCAGCTGCTATTATGGGCTCTAGAATCAGCTTCCTTTTTCATGTTCCCTTTTGGTCTCTTGGGGAAAGTACTGGGGGCAGAGGCTGCGTAAGGGCAAGCCCCGTGGAGGTCTCTAGGGAAGCATGACTGCAAGTGGATGTAAAGAAAATTACCCCCTGTGAGCTAAGTAAAATAACCCATCCCAACAAGCACTGCAGTTCAAGGTGAGTGAGGGGATTGGAAAACATTCAAGGAAGTGCAAAGTTCCTGTAATTGTTTCCTAAATGGTCTCACACTCAACAGCTCCAGCCCTACACCAGCCATTCCCCATACAGTTGCTAGAGTGACCTGTCCTCACTATCCTGCTGAAGGGACAGACCAATTGAGGAGCTGCAAGGACCAGAGTAATAGTCCCTGAGGTTATGAAACAGGGCATGTCTTTCTGTCCCCTGGCCATGTGGATTCAGGGGTGACTGTAGACAGCTGGCCAAAGCTGATCGTTTTCTTTCCCTCTCCTCTCCTCTCTTCTCTCTCTCTCCGTAGAATTTGCTAACTGGAGCAGAGACACACAAGCTGGAAGGTGCTCTTGCCACCTCCTAGAGGATGACCACGCAGACCACTGCAGCCTTAACCACAGGCTAAGACTTTTCCAACCCAACCTCCTCTGCTTCCCTCGTTCCTCTGCAGAGGTTAGAGCTGCATTGCAGGCCGACGGCTCTCCCAGCCTCCTCCACCAACTCCCCGTTATTTTTCCTCACAGCTGTTTCCCCCAATACATCTCTTGCATGTCTCAGACGCCATGATCTTGGCATCTGCTCTTCCGAGGACGGAAACATATGCCTCTAGAATGCCCTACATTCTAGATTAGTCAATTTGCTTTTTTGTGGACCCATCAATCTTGTTTCTCTACCATCTCGTTTTTCCTGTTAATGGAGGATAACTGTAGAGGCTTGTCTGCATTCAGATTTAATCTTGTTTTCTTTCTGGCAAGACTCCTTCCTAGGTGGTGCTGTGTACCTCCTCTCGTATCCTAGAGGGGTCCTCGTGGCAGAGGCCGACAGGCATCGCTGGTCCCGCACTGTGCCCAGGCCAACTTGTTCAGCTCTCCCTGTGATACAGTGGTGGGTTCTCCCAGAATCCTTCTAATACATGCAATTACTATTTTCTTCTAGATATTTTAAACTTTTAATTTTTCTGTTTCTGTTTATGATCCATTTGAAGTTAATTTTTGTATATGGCGTGAGGTAAGGGTCAAAATCAATTTTTTCTCCAAATGGATATTCTTCCAGAACAATTTGTTGAAAAGTCTATTCCTTCCTCATTGAATTATTTTGGCATATTTGTCAAAAAAAATTCAACTCTCTATGTCTGGGGCTGTTTGGGGATTTTCCTTTCCATAATTGTCCTTATGTCAATACCACAGTACCTTGACTACTCTGGCTTTATAATAAGTCTTCAAGTCAGGCTAAGTCCTTCAACTTTGTTCTTCTTCTCAAAACTGTTTTGCCTATTTTAGGTCATTTGAATTTCCATATACATTTTAGAATCAACTTGTTGATTTCTACAAAAAAAAACTGTTAAGATTTTATTTGGTTGGCATTGAATCTATAGATCAATTTGGAAAGAATTAATATCTTAACAATATTGAGTCTTCCAAAGCATGAACATCACGTATTCTCCATGTATTTAGCTGTTTTTAAATTTCAGCAATGTTTTATAGTTTTTAGAACATACATAGTATACATATTGTGTTATAATGTCATGGTTTTTGATAATGTTGTAAATGCCATTAAAGTTTTAAATTTTCCATATTACTGCTAATATATAGAAATACAATTGATCTTTTTATATTAACCTTCTGTTCTGTAACATTTCTAAATTTGCATATTATTTCTATGGATTCTTTAGGCATCCACATGTATATCATATGTGTATAATCATGTCAACTGCAAATAAAGAGAGCTTTTTTTTTAAATTTTATGACATTAATTTCTATCTCTTGCTTTATTAAGCTGTCTAGGACTGCCAACTCAATGCTGAGTAGAAGTGGTGAGGGAGGAGATCCTTGCTTATTCCTAATCTGAAAGGAAAAGGATTCAGTCTTTTGCCATTAAATATGACATTAGATGTAGAATTTTCAAAGATGCCCCTTACCAGGTTGAGGAAGTCCCTGCCTACTTCAAGCCTGCTGAGAATTTTTAACATGATTGGGTGTTGCATTTTGCCTAATACTTTTCCTGCATCTACTGAGACTATCAATTAGCTTTTCTCCTTAATTCTGCTAATATGGTAAATTACATTAACTGAATTTCAAATGCTAAACAAATTTTGTGCATCAGTCAGTGTTCTCCAGAGAAACAGAACCAATAGGGAACATATATATACGTGGATGACTTATTTTAAGGACTTGGCTCACATGATTGTGGGGCCTGGCGAGTCCAAAATCTGAAGGGCAGACTCAGGCAGGACTTGAACTTCTTCTCTGTGAAACCTCAGTTTTTGCTCTTAAGGCCTTTCAAGTGATTGGATGAGGCCCACAAACATTATCAAGGGAATCTCCTATGAAGTCAACTGATTGTAGATGTTAACCGCATCTATAAAATACTTCACAGCACACTTAGTGTTTGATTATATCACTGGGTAGTATCTATAGCCTAGTCAAATTGACTACCATACCTTGAATTCCTGGTATAAACCCCACTTGGTCATGATACATTATTATTTTAAAATACTACTGGAGGACTTCCCTGGTGGCGCAGTGGTTGAGAGTCTGCCTGCCGATGCAGGGAACACGGGTTCGTGCCCCGGTCCGGGAAAATCCCATATGCCGTGGAGCGGCTGGGCCCGTGAGCCATGGCCACTGAGCCTGCGCGTCCGGAGCCTGTGCTCCGCAACGGGAGAGGCCACAACAGTGAGAGGCCCGCGTACTGCAAAAAAAAAAAAAAAAAAAAAAAAAAACTACCGGGTTTGTTTTCCCAATATTTTGTTAGATATGTTTGCATCTGTGTTCATGATATGAATATTGATCTACAGGTTTTTGCTTTCTTTTCTTTATTGTTTTGTAATGTCTTTGTGTGATTTTGGTGCCAGGGTAATGTTGACCTCATAACATGAGATGGGTAGAATTCTTCCTTTCTCTATTTTAAAAAGTTTGTGGAAGATTGGTATTATTACGTATTTTAGTAGAACTCACCAGTGAAATCATCTGAACCTAGAGATTTTTGGGAGTAAGATTTCAAATAAAGATAAATTTCTTTGTAGGGAAATTCAGGGTTTCTATTTCCTTTGAATCACTTTTAATAGGTTGTAACTTTCAGTGAAGTGGTCCATTCCATCTAACTTATACTATTTGGAAAAAAATTGTTTATAATAATATTTTATTATCATGTTAACATCTGAAGTATCTGTAGTTATGTCCCTATTTCATTCCTGATATTAGTAATTTGTCTCTTTGTGTGTGTGCATGTAAATGATATATTTTTGTTTTTCATTAGCCTAGCTAGAAATTTATCAATTTTATTGATCTTTTCAAAGTTCTAACTTTTAAAAAAATCATCTATTTTACTATTTTTGGCCCATTTTCTGTTTAATTAATTTCCACTCTTTATTATTTCCTTCCTTCCGCTTAATTTGTTCTTCTAGTTTCTTATGGTGGAAGTTTAGATAATTGGTTTTTCAGACCAATTTTCTTCTTTTCTAATATAAGCATTTAAAGCTATAAATTTCCCTCTAAACACTGCTTTAGTTGCCTACCACGAATTTTGATATGCTGTACTTTCAGTTCAAAATATTTTCTAATTTTTTTTGTGATGACTTTTTTGACCAACGGGTTATTTTCAAATGTAATATTTAAATACATTAGGATCTTCCAGTTATTAATCTCTGATTTAATTACTTTACAGTCAGAGGTCATAGTCTGGAAGGCAGCTGTCCTCACCACTATACCACCAATGCTGGTATGAGAGATCATATTCTGGATCATTTCAATTCTTCTCATTTTACTGGGACTTACTGTATGGCCCAACACATATTGTATCTTAGTGAATTTTTCACGTACACTTGAAAAAATTGTGTATTCTGTGGCTGTTATCTATGTGTCTCTGTGTGTGTGTGTATGTTTTAATTTTGCCTTTGGTTCTGAAGGATTTTTGTTTTTGTTGTATATTAACTTCTAGCTTGATAGTCCTGTTTTTCTTTTTAGCACTTTAAAAGATGTGGTTCCATTTACTTCAAGCTTGCATATTTGGGGATGATAATTCTGTAGTAATTCTGTCTATTCCCCTGTTTGTACTTAAGATGTCTCTTTTTCTCTGACTGTTTTGTAGTTTTTCTCTTTATTACTGATTTTCAGCCATTTGCAGCATGGTTTGGGGTGTCTCTGTGTGTACGCTTGTCCTACTTGGGATTCATTAAATTCTTGTATCTGTGCATCCATAGTTTTTATTGAATTGGGGGAAATTTGGCCATTATTTCTTCAAATATTTTTTTCCATCCCTCCCTCTCTTTCTGCCCTTTGGGATTTTGATTACTGGATCAGTTAATATTTTCCCACATGACAGTGAGGCTCTGTTCATTTTTTTCCCTAATCGTTTTGCTTCACTTTGGATAGAGTCTAGTGCTAGCTTCACATTCACTTATCTCTGCAGTGTGTCATTTAATTTTAATCTACTTTGATGAACTTTTCATTTAAGATATTGTTTTATCTCTGTAAGTTCCCTCTCTTCTTCATATTTTCCTTTACATCCTTGAGCATATGGACCATATTTATAGTAGCTGTTTTAAAATTCCTATCTGCCAATTCTATCTATTCTGTCATATCTAGGTTGGTCTATTTTCTCCTGTTTAAGGCACATTTCTCTGCTCATTTGTATGTCTAGTGATTTTTGATTCATTGCTGTACATTGTGATTTTTATGTTTAATGCTGGATTTTATAATATTCCTGTAAAGCATGTTGGACATATTCTGGCAGGCAGCAAAGTTATTTGTGAATTGGTTTGATCTTTTCATGTCTTGTTTTAAAACTATTTTAGGGAAGACCTAGAGTACCCTCTGTTTTTAGACTAATTTAACCTCACTTCTAGTGCATGCCCTTCTACAATCTCTGATGAGATGCCACACATTCAACATGGTCTGCGCCCTTACTGGAGAGAACTTGGATGACTCCTGGCCTTGTGTGAACTTTAAGAATTGCTTATCTTACAGCTCCCTGATAACTGGAGGTTATTCTTCCCTGGAAGTTGTTCTTGCCCAGCACATTAAGAGTTCACCCAACACATGTACAGATTTGTTTTGGGCCAAAGCCTTAAGGAGTTCCTATGCAGAGTTCCTTTCTGGAACTCTGCCCTTTTAATTCTAGTCCCCTTTGCCTCCCCAACTCCAAATTCATTCTCTTCACCTCAGGAAGACTGCCAGGCTCTGTTTGGATTTTCCCCTCCCTGTGCTGCAGTCTAGAAATAGTCTCCAACATACTCAAGGGGAATCCTAGGCACTTAACTGGAGCTCTTTCTCTACACAATTCCCCCCTACAAATTCCCACTATCTTTTTCATCCCTGAACTCATTCTCCTCAGCTCAGTGAGAATCCTTGCAACACAGTCTAAAAAATGCCTCAAGTCAGAAAACCAAGATTATAAGACTTTCACTTCACTTGTTTCCCTTCTCTCGAGATCAGAGTCTTGCGTTGACTGTTGTCCAAAGGCTATACAAGCTGCTGTTACATATATTTTCTCCAGTTTTCTAGTTGTTTATAACAAGAGGGTTGAGTCTAGTCCTGATTACTCTATCATTGCCAGAAGAAGAAATCTTGTTTACTTTTTTTTTTTTTGTGGTACGCGGGCCTCTCACTGTTGTGGCCTCTCCCGTTGCGGAGCACAGGCTCCAAACGCGCAGGCTCAGCGGCCATGGCTCACGGGCCCAGCCGCTCCACGGCACGTGGGATCTTCCCGGACCGGGGCACGAACCCGCGTCCCCTGCATCAGCAGGCGGGCTCTCAACCACTGCGCCACCAGGGAAGCCCCTTGTTTACTTTTAACAATCTCCAACTATGAAATTGTGTGGCCATATGCATAGTCCATATGCATAGTCTACTAGGTCATATGCATAGTCTACTAGAACGTAAGCTGCGTGAGGGTAGCAACTCTGTCTGTATTATACACTATGAAATTCCCAGTGCCCAGCACCAGGCTGCAACACAGTAAGAACCATGAAGAAAAAAATATATTATTGCAATCCTGGAGCTAGATGTTGACATGAATCCGTGGAGGGAGACAAGATGAGGGGAGGGAGGGAGAGCAATGGAGCACACGGCACGAAGAGAATGACCAGGGCCCATGTGGTTGCCAGACTTGCATCTGGACCTCATTTCCAGTCTGGGCTGTCCCTGTGACACATGCTTTCCATGCTTGGACTTGGACACTTTCACAATAAAAGATCGGCAGTAAATGCTTCAAGATGCCAGTATTGTGTTAAAGCAGTAGACTATGTTTTCTACACTTTCTGTAGTGTAGTTAGAAGATTTAGAATAGTTTTTAAAGATCATTGCACATATTACTGGGTATAATTTTACTGCAGATTCTTAGTTGGGGTAAACTTCAGGTTGCTGCGGTAAAGGCACTGGCCAACTGATGAAATCATCTTCTCCTCCGCAGAGGGCCCTGTCCAGTCTCACACGGCCTGTGTCATCTCTGCTCCCTAAGGCACAGGGCATCAGGTGTCACTAATTCCCACCCCCACTCTCCTCCCAATCTGCTTAGTTGCCCCACCAGCTATTAGAGAAGTGCCTGGATTGATTCAGGGGTTAGAGATGTTGGCTGATGTGCAAATGCAGAGTCACACAAATTAAAAGCAAACAGAGCCAAGCCACAAAAGATCTAACCAGTGCTGGCCAAGGGCCACCTCCGACCTAACACACCAGTTAAACAAGAGTGTCTCACATCCTGTCTGATGTGAGAGATCAGTAACAGACCTAGACGACAAAAGATGGCAAACTTGTTTGCCAAAAGGCATCTACTGAAACATGACCACCACCGGTCCACTCTAGAGCTCTCTGTTATACTTCTTCCCTGCTACCCTTATTTCCACCTCTGTTCCTCCCACAGGCAATCATCCCACTGTTAAATGTCTTATTTTGTGTGCATGTTTCTAATTTATGCAAAAGGGATTATTCTGTATCCCATTGTTCTTGCTTTTGCTCAGTAGTTTAGTTGTTCAGATCCATCCACGTTGCCATGTGCACATCCAATTTGCTGCTTTCAGTAATGATCCATGGTGTGGGTCCATCACATTTCATCAAAACATCTTCCCACTGATAGCAGCTACCTAGCCTCCAACTCCCACAAACAGTGCTGCCGTGAACAGCCCTGTACATAGTCCCTTAAGTACCTGTGTGAGAATTTCCATGAGACATGTCCTGGAGGGGAACTGCAGGGTCCCAGGACATATGAACACTTAGTTTAGCAAAATAGCACCAGATTACTCCTGACACATGGCTGTACAGCTCCTCTATCCCAGGGTTTCTCAACCTCAGCACTACTGACATTTTGGACCAGATTATCCTTTGTTCTGGGGCTGTCCTGTGCACTGTAGGATGTTTGGGAGGATCTCTGGCCTCCACCCCCTAGATGAAACGGCATACTCTCCCTCAGTTGCGGTGACAAAAAAAAAAAAAAAAAATGTCTCCCAACACTACCAAAGGTCCCCAAGAGGGGCAAAATCACCCCCAGTTGAAAACCAGTGCTCTATCCCCTTTCTGCAACACTTGGCATTATCCAGCTAATTTTTTCTCTGATTACCAATTATTTTAAGCACCTTCTCATATGCTTGACAGTTTTTAAGGATTTTCTGTAATGTTAATTCTGTTAAGGTTGCTGGCCTCTTTTTGTTGATTTGCAGGAGTGCATTCTGTATTCTTGATATTTGTCCTTTATTGGAGTTGACATAGCAAGTATCTTCTCCCATCCTTTCCACTAATTAACTCTATCCACAGTGCTCTTCACTGACAGAAATCCTAAATTTTCATCTATGAGAGTCATCAGTATTTTGCTGTATGGTTTGTCCTTTGGAACTTTTATTAAAGAAGTCCTTCCTGCCCCTAGGTCACAAGATTTTTCCCTCTATTAGCTTTACACATTTACCTTTTATAAGTTGGTCTTGAATCCATATGGAGCCCAACCTTCTATGTGGAATTGTGTAGGAAACCACTTTTATATCTCCTACAGTGAATCCGCCTTTCCCCTGCCAATCTGTGATGCCACTTTGATTGTAAACTAAGTCTCCTTATATGTGTGAGTTTGTCCCCAAGCTCTGCATTGATCTAATAATCTAGTCCTGCCCCAATACCTATAAACGTGTTTTCATAACTGACAGGTAAGGCCCCCCTCATTCTTCAGTGAACTATTACTTTTCCACCTAAAATTTAGTGTAAATTTATCAAATTTACCAAAATATCCAACTGCCATTTTTGTTGAGGTTGCACTAACTTTATAAAATGATTTGAGGAAAATGACCATTTTTATAATATTAAGTTATCCCACCTAGGATTATTCAGCTTTTCTTCTACATCTTCTATTTTCTTTTTTTATAGTTTTCATTAAAGATGTCTTTGTATACTTGCTGAAGTTGATTCCTGAAATCACCCCAGCCCAAAGAGGCAGCAAGTACAATCACTTGCTCACCCAGAAATCTATGGTCCCCAAGGCAGCAAGGCCCCACTGTGCACGATAACTCAGGAGAAGTCTGACAGCCTGAATCCCCATTTTCTTGAGGGGATATTAGTTTTAAAAATTGACATCTAAAAATTCTCATCAATCTACAGCTGGTAACTTACCACCGACACCTTAATGAACAGAATAGATTGACGGGCCATGCTTAAATCTGCATGTCTTCCAAGAAAAATCGGGTTCAACCACATTGGAGGTGAAAGCATTCGGGGAGATTGCACCTGCTCTTCTGAGTCAGTCACCTGATGCAACCAGCTGGCCCTGGAAAGACACGCCGTGCTTTCCATGTCACTGGAAGGCTGTATGAGAGCTCTCCGGGGTAAAGCCCACCTCGTCTGCCGGGGGCCTGTACACCTCGGCCACTGCTTCCCACCAGCGTGCAGGGGGCCAAAGGCAGGACTGTGCAAAGTGGGCTTTGAAGGGGTTTCAAGCTGGCCTTCACCAGTACGAGTCCTTTTCTCCTCCTCTGTGTTCAACAGCAATCATCCTAGCAGGCTTGCTGACCCCAGCAGAGGTCCCAAACAGACGCGCCGAGCAAACTTTAAATGGCTTTATTAAAGGCTGTTAATATAAAATACAACCAAGTTATGAGTAGTCAGTAAGAAGTTTCCATTTTTGAAAACATATATCAAAGAAAGGGAGGCTGCTGTGACACCCACGGGGCGGGTGCGGCTGGGCGCCACACCCTGCTGTCCCCAGAGCGGGTGGCACTCCCAAGCCCAGAGGGCAGGGGCAGCAGGGGCGGGGGCGGGGGGGGGGGTCGCAGGTGAAAGAACTGAGACTGGTCTCTAGCCTCCTGGTGGAGATTTTCCAATGACGGTCACCCAAAGCAAGACACTGAATCCTTGAGCTGAACCCCAGGGGCAGACAACAGGGTGGCCAGAGGGAGAGGATGCAAAACCACATTAGGCTTCAACGGAAAAGTGTGTGTTTTTAAAATGATAACTAGAAACTTCTGGTTTTAGAAACGCCCTCTTGATACATGGCAAAAAGGGGGCAAAACGTATAAGTTTAATTTTTCCTTTACTTGGACACACTAAACATAGATTCCCAGGAGGGCAGTGAAAGGAATCGTCTTTGCATAGGCTGCCCGGGCTTAAGAGGAGAATCTGCGGGGTCGGGCGGGATGGAGACCCATGAGCTCGTGTCCTCCAGGCCTTCACCTCTCCCTCTCACGCTTCTGCGCTTCCAAAAGCAAAGCAAAGCAACACGACTTCAGAACTCCCTCTAGGACTTCCCAAGTTGTAGTTTTACATTTAATCTCAGGAGGCTGTACCTCTGCGGAACTTTAAACACTGCTACGGATAACTGAATACTCTTGGGTACTGGACCCCAGATGGTGTTAAAGAAGGTGGAAGCTCTCAAAAGTCCCCGTGCTCCTCCTTTCCCAGGAGAACCTGAAGGGAATACTGGGTCTTATGAGAAAGTGGGAAAGAAATCAGTCACCTCCCGAAAGAACAGACACCTCAGCTGGGGCTAACTGTCCCGGGATGCAGATCTTTCTTCCCTGCTACACCAACGCCAAGGAATGCAAACTCCCTTCTAGACATCTTTTTTTCTTACCGGGACCCTGCTGGCAAGCATGGGTTCTAAGGTCACTGCCCTCAAAGCTGGAAGCGAGGGCAGGTGTCGAGCCCGGCTCCGAGGCTCAGCAGCTGACCTGCAGGGCTGGCACCCGGCTGGGATTTCGTTTTCCCCTCATTGCCATGCTAGGAATCTTTTTTTCTCTTGAGTGTTTCAACTATACTTAAACAGTACAGAAGGGACATGTATTCACCACGATACCGTCGGTCACCAAAGGAGGAAGGTCAGATGCAAGACCCCCAGGGGCCAAATGCAGTTCAGGGACAGGATGCAATTGGCAGAAACCAAACCAGAAGTTGGCGAGGCCACAGCTTTGGCAGAAACTTTCTGGAAAACACAAGTCGCCACGTGCTTCACCTTGGAGCCAGATAAAATATTCTAAAAACCATTTCAGAAGGTCCTATGGAACAGAAAGGCATCGTAAAAAGACACACTTTGATACTGAAACTAGGTGCTCACTGGCAGGACTCACAGGGATTAAGGCGTCAGGTGAGGAGAACACAGTGAGAGGCAACGTGGAGACCACGCTCGGGCACGTACTGCAGGCTCGCACCACCCGGGGCCGCGGGGTAGCGGCTCCCGCCCGCCCTACCCCGCCCCGTCCTCCCGGGCAGCCTCAGAGCTGCCCTAACGCCCCTCCCCAGCAGCAGGGAACACAGGTCAAGCGGGCAGCCGAGTCCACCTCCAGGAGATGCTGTTGCCATGACCACGAAGGTCTCCGGGGCACCGCTCGGGCCATGCAGAAACTCGACTCCGCTTCTGCTGGCGGTCAGGGTTGAGGGAGTGTCCACTGTGACGCAGCTTGACCAGTCCTTGGGTTGAAGGACATCCAGTGCCCCTAACAGCTTCACGCTGGAAGGTTCTAACACAACTAATCAGAAGGGCCTGGTCTGCCAGCAACACCCGCAGGTGCCCAGGACAGGAAACACCCAACAGGCCCCAGAATTAGCAAAGAACTTCCAAAGGGAAACTGGTACAAACCCAAGAAAAGTGGTAGCCCTACAACTGCTACATCTAGGTACAAAATAATGTAAAGTTAATACAAAACTTCTAAACATGCAACTCGTTAATAAACAATGATGAATAGTTTGAATAAGTACCACGGCAGCCTAAAGACAACCTCCATCACATGCCAACAACCTGTTTCCTGGAAATGACGTGAGAATGAAGGGTGGCACGTGATGCAGAAGCGTGGCTTCAGCAAGGGAAGCCTGGACAGCCGGAGCGTGGCGTTGAGGACTCCCGCCACGTGGGGCAGGTCTCCCCATGGGCACAGCCAGCACCCAGCACCATTATTGCTGAGGACAGCCACCCACTGAAAGGAGCCCCGTGCATTTCTAAAAGGGAGGGGATACAGGAGAGGAGATGGAAATCACTTTATGATTTCTGTGACAGGGTTGAGAAACATCTTTCTCTGAGGAGGGGGAAAAATTGGGTGGAGCTAGAACAGAACATTTATTTACAAGGTTTACTGAATTCCTAAGAGTTTTTAAAAATTCCAAATGTAAAACTTCTGTTAATCAAATCGCTGAAAATAGCACAGGTATCTGTTCTTACCAAAACGGGAAAAATCTGGAAAGCTGGACAAGGCAAAATTTACCAGTTTCCAAACGGTTAAGAAAAGAGCGTAGAGAAACTATCAAAAGACACAGGCGAGCGCTGCCCTTCTTCTCCTTCGCCACACCGCTTTGGAAAACATTTTGGGATTCTTGGTTTGTTTCGTCTAACACATTTTACCAATTGTCCAGAAAATCAAATCCTGTCTTCAAGATGACATTACTTGAGCTGACCTGTAGAAGGGACAAAAACACCAAAATAAGGCATGAGACTAAGTTAGCATAAGCTAAAAACAGCACCTCATTTAAAATGACCCAAATGAAATAGTCTGCTCCCGTCTCAGAGGCTCCCTGACCTCAATTTGCCTCAGTGCTGGGAACCAGAAAATTAAATAAAGCTCAGTGCAAGCCACACTCCACCAGGATCCAACACGTACCCCGCTCCGTCCCCAGGCGTGTCCGAGGGCAGCCTGCGGAACCTACCCACAGAGAAAAGGAGAAGAACGGAGCTTTTCTATTGTTGAATGATGGGCACGTTAAAATTTAGTCACTGTGGAGTGAGAGAACGAGTTACAAGTTTCATATGAGCCTGATATGAAACACACACACACACACTGGCAGACGAAACAAAATACACTAAATTACCAAGTTAAGGGAGTGAAAAATATGGAGAAAGGATGTAAAGTTTATTCTTTTCAGATGATGCGGAAGGTTCTGGAGTGATCTTCCCTAACCCAGGGCCATTCTTCAGGTCACAGACTGCCCACTCACAAGACATGGGGTTGGTTTAAAGGGCCGTCTGTGAGCACAGGCCGCTAATTCAGACACATTTGCACAGGCTTCCGCCAGCCGCCTGAGGTGAGAGGCCCGTCTCCCGGGTCTAACGTGAGTGCGTGTTTCCCTGGTGGCCGCAGTCTTCCCGAGCGAGGGAGCCTTGACCCTGTGCTCTCCACACACCGGCAAACAGAAGATGCTGACGCAGAGGCCACAGAGCTGAACGGCTCCCTCTGAAGCACGTCCCAGGCCCAGTTCTGCCGCCTCTTGGGTTGAGCCAGAGCCCGAAAAGCCAAAGGCGTTCAGGCACACGTTCCTTTTTCTGGTTTCCTACCAGTGTCTTACGTGCAGCCGTAAATCTGTAATCTGTTCTTTCAAAGGGTTTCAGGTGCTCTGTCCTACTCACAGCCCCCAACCCCACACACACGCTTTCCTGCATCTCGTTACAATGAAGACCCTCACGTAGCTTATATAGATGCTTCCTTCGGAGGAAGTGGACCCCACTGCGGAGTGTCGGAGAGAGAACACCAGGCAGGAAGATTAGGGCGGAGATGGAGCCGGGCACCAGAGCGGCAAGGGAGGGGCCCAAAGTGCCGGCCTAAGATGGAGGGAGACCCTGAAAGGAGGGACAGGCTGGACGATGGAAGGCAGAGGGCCTCCCGTCCCGGGGCTCCCCTTCTTCGGGAGGACAACTGACTAGGTCATCTGCTTAGAGAGGCGTGGACGTGCCTGGAACCCCAATCCAGGAAACACCCAGAGGATGACCACAGCTCAACAACAAAACCCACAGCCAGGGGCTGCCCTGCTGGCGCAGTGGTTAAGAACCCGCCCGCCACTGCAGGGGACACGGGTTTGATCCCTGGTCCGGGAGGATCCCACATGCCACGGAGCAACTAAGCCCATGCACCGCAACTACTGGGCCTGCGCTCTAGAGGCCACGAGCCACAACTACTGAGCCTGCGCTCTAGAGCCCACGAGCCACAACTACTGAGCCCGCATGCTGCAACTACTGAAGCCTGCGCACCTAGAGCCCGTGCTCCGCAACAAGAGAAGCCACCGCAATGAGAAGCCCGTGCGCCACAACTACAGAGCCTGCCCTCTAGAGCCCGCGAGCCACAGCTACTGAAGCCCTCAAGCCTAGAGCCCGTGCTCCACAACAAGAGAAGCCACCGCGATGAGAAGCCCGCGCACTGCAATGAAGAGTAGCCCCCGCTCGCCGCAACTAGAGAAAGCCTGCGTGCTGCAACGAAGACCCAATGCAGCCAAAAATAAATAAAATAAATAAATTTATTAAAAACAAAACAAAACAAAACACAGCCTCCCTCTGAAATACACCTACCTATTTATTTATTTATTTATTTATTTATTTATTTATTCATTTTCTCTTCTCTTTGCTGAGTTTTCTCAAGTAATGCAGAACAGCTGGTAAAGACAACAGTTGGCGCTCCACAAAACTGGGAAAACATGGAGAAGCCACCCATGCTGCCTATTCTCTTGTAGGGCTCTTTCTTCACGACACACGGCACTGCAGCCAGTGAACCTCTCACATCTTTCTCTTCCTTTCCCTCTGTTCCCAGAAAGAAGTCCTTTCTTTAGGACTCCTCCCTGGACACCTAACCCTGTTTTGCATGGAAATGAGAAGTGGCCCATCATTCCTGAGGCAAGTCTCCCGTGGTCCCCAAACAAGCACGGCTGCTCTCCTGGCAGAGGCTTGGGGTCCCAGCCACTTCCCCCATGTCCCTTGGGACATCTGCGGGTCCCTTCCTCACCGACACTGCAGCCCAGCCTCCCAGGCCCCTGCGTCCCACCCACACTGCCGCCTTCCCCCTCGAGTCCTCTGCTCACTGCCCCCTGCGTCCCTTCCGTACCTGCCCTCACACAACTGGGGAAGGGCGGTGGGCATCTGGGACACAACCACGGAACAGGCAAACAGGTCACGGCACCAGATGGCTTCACAGAACACGTCTCCTGCCTGTGTGCTGGTCGCCAAGCTGAGCGACAACCCAGCAGACCTGAACCCAGAAGTCCTCTGAGGGATGGCAGAGGAAGGAGAAAATGGGGGCATCTGTGGTCCGCCCACCCACGTGAGGTGGCCCTGGTCACTCGGGAGGAAGGAGCCCCTGGCCGGAAGCAAGGCACCCACCTGTACAGGCACGGGTTCCGAGAACAGAGCACCCTCCGTGTCCCCCACGGGCTCGGAGGCGGCGGCTTCGCTCAGCGGGCTGCTGCAGGCCTGGGCGGGCTGGGGTCTCTCTCGCTCCACGCTGACGCTGGGCAGGACCCCCTGCTCCTGGCGCAGGCTGCTGGACTTTTCCACCTTGGCCTCCCTGGCCTTCGGGGCGGGCTCCTGCCGGTAACAGACAGGCAAGACCTTTTCCCCTTTCTCCATAGACTTGATCTGGCTGGGGGTCAGCGACTGGAACTCGGCCTCAGGGCCCTCCCCCCGGGACCGCTCTGCATTGATCTTCCAGAAGGACGCTTCCTCTTCCTTCCAGGCGGCGGGACCCAGAGCATCCAGGCTGGAGGACTTGCTGCCCTGGGAAGGTCGGAGGGCCTGCGAGCCCTGAGGGGCTTTGGACAGCGGCCTGGGCTCGGTGGAGGTGCTGCAGCTCGGCTCTTGGATGGACAAGAAGGACACGCTGAACTCCATCTGACTCTAGCGGGATGCGGGGAGGGAGGGAAAGAAGAGAGCGACACATGCGGTCAACGGGACAGGTGTGCCGGCCCACACGTCCCCCCAGTGGCAACAGCGCCGCCTGCTGTCCATTTGCTGGCACTGCCTGTCCGCCATCACAGCCCTGAAACGCGGCGCAAGCTGTCACATCCTGTCACACTGGAGGCTACGAACAGCTCGGACTCCTGAATCTGACTGACGACTAAGGCCTCTGCTTGGTGGGCAGATCACCCACCCGCCTCTTCAGGAGGGACTCCTGCCCCTTCCTGAGGAGGGTGACTGCCCCCCAGGGGGTGACAAGGAAGGGTGCACAGTCAGCACGACAGCACTGCAGTGAGGGTCAAAACCCAGAACCAAGTCCCCACCTCGCGGGCCTCTGCCTTCCTGACCGATGGCAGCCAGCAAGGGTGAAGGAAAAACCAGCAGCCAGACCCTGCTTCCCTGGACTAAACCAAGAAAGGCAAGGGCAGGCCTGTGCGCGGCTGCAAAGACGTGATCCCCCTCCCACGCCTCCATCCCACACTCCGCCTGCACGCCCGCTACACACTGCATGTTTGTGTGCCCCAAATTCACATGTTGAAGGTCTAACTCCCGAAGTTAGTATTTGGAGGCAGGGCCTTTAGGAGGTTTAGGTGAGGTCATGAGGGTGGAGCCCCCAGGACAGGATTAGTGCCCCGAGAGATGCTCTCTTTCTGCACCATGTAAGGACACAGTGAGAAGGCGGCTGTCTGCAAATCAGGAAGAGGGTCTCCCCAGGACCAACCCTGCTGGCACCGTGATCTCGGACTCCCAGCCCCAGAACTGTGAGAAGCAGACGTCTGTTACTGGATGCCCCCAGTCTGCGGTATCTGTCACAGCTGCCCGAGCTGACAAGACAGTCTTCCTCTCCCGTGATCTCCTCGGTGCTACCCTGCTGCTCTCAGCTGGTCCTGGCCCTGTTAGGTGGGGAACCCCTGAGGGCAGGACAGGGTCCACACCCCACATCCAAGTGCCCCAGAAACACTTTCCTTGATCTGATGCTGCTAACCACTGTGACCTCTAAAAGTGGTAGGGCTGAGCTGTTCTGACCAACAAACCACTGAGTGGAAACCTAACGCCTCCTTACAGTGGAGCACCCTGGAGGGTGGCGTCCCCAAGCCCTGCAGAGTGAGCAATCTGCTGCCTCAGGCATCTCTCAAATTAAACTGGAACATTCCTCTCTTCCCCTCCACTTCTGCTCCCTCATACATTCCCTTCCTCTTCTTCTTTTAAAAATAAAAGTATTAAAACTACATACTAAAATTTGAGGAATTAGAAAAAAATCATTCATAACCTTTCCCTCTTCCCATAATCTCTATTAGTTTGTGTAGTTTCGTGTAATCTTTCTCAGATACGTATTTTATGACGTTGCAGTTCTGTTATGCATATAATTTTGGGTATCGTTTCTTCACTTAACCAGAAGCGTCATCAATGGTGTTATGTTGTCTTTGTAATCATCAGTTTAAATGGGCACAAGATACTTCATTGAGTGGCTGTCCCACCATCTACTTTCCCATTTTCTTTTTATCAGTTTGCTGCTTTTAATTTCTGTTGTTATAACTGAGGCTGCCAGAACATCTTCATGTATACAGCTCTCCCCCATTTGGAGTTAATTTCTTCAGACAGATTTCCGGAAGTGAAGTACCAAACTACAACAGGTTTAAACCTTTCTTTTATTGTGGTTTTGGGTGCATACCAAATTTGTTTGCCAGGGGCTGCCCTGATTGCTAATGCTGCCAGCTATATCAGAGTAGCAACTGCAGCCACTGCGTCCGTGTTGTCACTGAGTATAATTTACAACTGTGCTAACATGGTTCTCTATTACTTTAATGCATACGCCTTCACTTCTCTCTGGCTGAGACTCTTCCTAAAAGCCCAGATTCTGATGGCCACAGGTCTCTCCTCAAGATGATGAGGCCACAAGGAACTCCAGCTCCAAACACAAGCACAGGCTGCCTCGAAGCTCAGGGTTATAAGAAATAGAACCCAAGAGAAAACATCAAAGCCCATTCAGAGCCTCACGGCATAGCACAGCAACAGGTGTGCAGAGGGCAAAGCAGAGGGAGACCTGCACAGAGGGTCTGTGCAGACCGGCACTCCCCAGCCTGAGGCGCTTGTCTGCTCCACTGCTGGAGCAGATGGGGGCTGGGGGCTCAGGCTCAGGCTTCGGGGGTCAGACCCTGGGGAGGGGACTGGGCCTTCATCAGAAAACAAGACAAATCTCAAGTAAACAAACTAACCTGTCACCTGAAAGGATTAGAAAAAGAAGAACAAAATCCTAAAGTCAGCAGAAGGAAGGAAATAATAAATATCAGGGAGGAAATAAATAAAACAGAGGTTAGGGGCTTCCCTGGTGGCGCAGTGGTTGAGAGTTCGCCTGCCGATGCAGGGGACACGGGTTTGTGCCCCGGTCCGGGAAGATCCCACATGCCGCGGAGCGGCTGGGCCCGTGAGCCATGGCCGCTGAGCCTGCGTGTCCGGAGCCTGTGCTCCGCAACGGGAGGGGCCACAACAGTGAGAGGCCCGCATACCGAAAAAAAAAAAAGAGGTTAAAAAAAACACAGAAAAAATTAACAAAACCAAGAGCTGGTTCTTTGAAAGGGTAAACAAAATTGACAAACCTCTAGCCAGGCTCACCAAGAAGAAAAGAGAAAGAACCCAAATAAAATAAGAAATGAAAAAGGAGAAATCTCAACTGTTACTGCAGAAATACAAAAAAACCATAAGAGAATACTATGAACAATTACATGCCAACAAATTTGACAACCTAGAAGAAATGGACAACTTTCTAGAAACTTACAGACCACCAAAATTGAATCAAGAAGAAATAGATAATTTGAACAGACTGATCACTAGAAGTGAAGTAGAATCTGTAATAAAAAAAATTCCTACAAACAAAAGTCCAGGAACAGATGGCTTCACAGGTGAATTCTACCAAACATACAAAGAAGAATTTATACTGATTCTTCTCAAACTCTTCCAAAAGACTGAAGAGGAGGGAACACTCCCAAAGACATTCTATGAAGCCACCATCACCCGGATACCAAAACCAGACAAAGACACCACTAAAAAAGAAAATTGCAGGACAATATATTTCATGAATATAGATGCAAAAATTCTCAACAAAATATTAGCAAACCAAATCCAACAACACATAAAAAAGATCACACACCACAACCAAGTGGGATTCATCCCAGGTTCACAAGGATGGTTCAACATACGCAAATCAATCAACGCACACCCCATTAACAAAAGAAAAGTCCAAAACCACATGATCACCTCAATAGATGCAGAAAAAGCATTTGACAAAATTCAACATTCATTCATGATTAAAAACTCTTACCAAAGTGAGAATAGAGGGAACATATCTCAACATAATAAAAGCTATTTATGACAAACCCACAGCCAATACAATACTCAACAGTGAAAAGCTGAAAGCCTTCCCACTAAAATCTGGAACAAGACAAGGATGTCCACTCTCTCCACTTCTCTTTAACATAGAATTGGAAGTCCTAGCCACAGCAATCGGACAAGAAAAAGAAATAAAAGGTATCCAAGTTGAAAGGGAAGAAGTAAAATTGTTACTATATGCAGATGACATGATACTATATATAGAAAACCCTAAGGACTCCACACAAAAACTACTAGATCTAATAAATGAATGCAGCAAAGTAGCAGGATACAAGATTAATGTTCAGAAATCAGTTGCATTCCTTTACACTAACAGTGAAATGTCAGAAAGGGAATGTAAAAAAAACCAACCAAACAAAAAAAAGCTTTTTAAAATTACACCAAAAAGAAAAAAAACCCTAGGAATAAACCCGACCAAGGAGGTGATTTATACACTGAGAACTATAAAACATTAATAAAGGAAATAAAAAAGGATTCAAAGAAATGGAAATATATCCCATGCTCTTGGACTGGAAGAATGAACATTGCTAAAATGGCAATACTACCCAAAGCAATTTACAGATTTAATGTGATCCCTATCAAATTACCCATGACATTTTTCACAGAACTAGAACTAATAACCCAAAAATGTATATGGAACCATAAAAGACCCAGAATTGCTAGAGCAATCCTGAGGAAAAAATAAAAAACAAAGCAGGAGGCATAATTCTCCTAGACTTCAGACAATACTACAAAGTTACAGTAATCAAAACCGTGTGGTATCACTACAAAAACAGGCATATGGATAAATGGAACAGAATAAAGAATCCAGAAATAAACGCACACACCTACAGTCAATTGATCTTCAACAAAGGAGGCAAGAATATAAAATGGGAAAAAGACAGTCTCTTCAGCAAGTGGTGTTGGGAAAGTTGGACAGCCACATGTAAATCAATGACGTTCGAACACACCCTCACACCATACACAAAAATAAACTCAAAATGGCTTAAAGACTTAAACATAAGACAAGACACCATAAAACTCCTAGAAGAGAACACAGGCAAAACATTCTCTGACATAAATCGTACCAATGTTTCCTTAGGTTGGTCTCCCAAGGCAACAGAAATAAAAGCAAAAGTAAACAAATGGGACCTAGTCAAACTTACAAGCTTTTGTGCAGCAAAGAAAACCATAAAAAAACCCCGAAAAGGCAACCTACAGAATGGGAGAAAATATTTGCAAATGATGCAACCAACAAGGGCTTAATCTCCAAAATATACAAACAACTCATACAACTCAAAAACAAAAAAGCAAAGAACCCAAAATCCCAAAATGGGCAGGAGACCTTAGCAGACATTTCTCCAAAGAAGACACATAGGTGGCCAGTAGGCACATGAAAAGATGCTCAACATCACTAATTATTAGAGAAATGCAAATCAGAACTACCTCACACCAGTACCACCTCACACCAGTCAGAATGGTCATCACTAAAAAGTCTACAAATAACAAATGCTGGAGACGATGTGGAGAAAAGGGAACCCTCCTACACTGTTGGTGAGAATGTAAGTTGGTCCAGCCACTATGGAAAACAGTATGGAGGTTCCTCAGAAAACTAAAAGTAGAATTGCCATATGACCCAGCAATCCCACTCCTGGGAATATACCCGGACAAAACTGTAATTCAAAAGGAAACATGCACCCCTATGTTCACAGCAGCACTGTTCACAATAGCCAAAACATGGAAACATGTTTAGGAAACAACCTAAATATCCATCGACAGATGAATGGATAAAGATGTGGCACATATAAACAATGGAATACTACTCGGTCATAAAAAAGAATGAAAAAATGCCATTTGCAGCAACAAGGATGCAACTAGGGATTATTATACCAATTGAAGTAAGTCAGAAAGAGGAAGACAAATATCATATGATATCACTTATATGTGGAATCTAAAATGTGGCACAGGTGAACCTATCTACAAAACAGAAACAGACTCACAGACATAGAGAACAGACTTGTGGTTGCCAGTGGGGAGGGAGAGGGATAGACTGGGAGTTTGGGGTTAGCAGATGTAAACTATTACATACAGGATGGATAAACAACAAGATCACAGCACAGGGAACTATACTGAATACCCTGTGATAAGCCATAATGGAAAAGAATATAAAAAAAGAATGTATGTATGTGTATAACTGAGTCACTGCTGCACAGCAGAGAGCGGCACAACATGGTAAATCAACTATACTTCAATAAAAAAAAACCATCAAAGTTCAGGTGCTGGAGCTCAGAACAAATGCAGACTCTGAGCACATCCAGTGCACCAGGCACAGTTTTCTTTGTTGTTGGGCTTTTCTCCTAAAACGTTTTTATTCTACAACGGAGAAAATGGAGGTCTGGAGCAAATGAGTGAATTGTCCTAGGTCACTAGTCCATTAAGAGCAGCTGGGATTTCAATCTGGAGCAAGTGATTCCGAGGCCTGCAGCTGTGCTGGGCATCACACCACACCTAAAAAGCCAGTGGCCACCGGGGACGATGTCCATGTGAACACCAGCGATCCCCATACGTGGCAGGACTTCTGTATGTCAGTGACCTAATCTGATTTTTAAAGGGCTGTTTCTGAGTGAGTCATTCTCAATACTCTGCATATTTCCAAACTCCACAATAAAATACAGGGAGAATATGGGCACAGAGATGATGAGTTCTTTAAATAAGCAAAGTGCTAGAAATAGCTTGGAAGTGGGGACTGAGCCTGAGAGAAAAGAGTTGAGATTGATCTGGAAATTGCGGGGTAAAGAAAACACTTTGAGTGGTTCGTCAAACACTAGGCTCTTTTAGGATCAGCCATCTCTCCAGTGGGGAGAAGCTCCCGGAAAGCTGGGCTGAACATGAGTCTAGGCACAGGACCGCACTGGGCCGAGCCAGGGATGCTGGGGAGAGAAGTCAGCCACAGTGGTTCCAGGACTGCTTCAGGCCCTCGATCAGGGCACCGCGCAGCACTTAGCTGGCTGGAGTGACAACCTGAAACAGAACCACGGAGGCTTTCAGGGCTCCTTGGGCTACCGGAGCCCTCGTGAGAGCCCCTCAGGGAGGGGGACGTCTTGGTAGAAGAGAGGGCCACGCTGACGGGGATGGCTACTTGGTTTGGGGCGCCCCAGGGTGAAAATGGGGAAAACAAGAACTTACAGAAGAAAAAACGTTCTAGTGTGTCAGCTGCTGAGCCTTTTTGCCCAGGCATGTGTTGATCTCCATTCTGCAAATAAAATACGACTACAACCCCCTTTTAAGAAACAGTCCTCCTTGATCAGCTGCACTGGTGAGGGTCTCTTTCTTTCCCACTCCTCGCCCCAAAGGGCAAAGGTTTGTGGTTTGTGTTTAAAACACATGCCTGTTGGGAAGGGGCGGGCAAAGAAAGAAGAAGAGGGGCAAAGGGTCCTTTTTCCTGACCAGAGTTCATCTTACTTGGCTCCAAGACCCCAGAACGCCAGCAAAACTGGACCAGGACATGGTGAAGAGGGGCTCCTGGTCATTTTCAAAGACGCGCTGTTGTCCAGGTCACACAGAAGTGGCACCTGCACTGCAGCTCCCTCTGTGCTTTAGGAGAGCTTTCATTGCTTTTTGCTCGGTGACTCCACCCTCCCTGGGCCGCCCCCTTACCTCCCAGACCAGGGCTCAGCCTGGCGCCTCTGCTCCCTCCCGTGCTTTCTCCCGGGAGGTGCCCTAAGCCCCAGGTCCCCTTCAGAGGCGTCTCCTGCTCACTGGCCCGAAGCCACAGCTACCTTCTTCCCTGAGCCAGCTCCTCGGTAAAGGGCAAACCCACCAACGACCCAGCCTGAGCCTGGACTCTTTTCTTCTCTAGTAAAATCGGAGTATTCTTACTCCCTGGGCTGTTGTTTTAGAACGAGGCCCGGCACATAGTAAGTGCTCAGTAAACGCAGGCTACTGGGCTCTGCTCCTGTTCTGCTTGGTCAGAGGCATCTAAGCTTCCTGAGGGGTCAGCAGTACTCCCACTGGATCCCCTCCGGGCACTGGCCCCTCCCCGCCTTCCTCTGGTCACCGGGGGCGTGGTGCCCGTGGCTGGGACACGCGGGCCGTGTCTGCGTCCGGAAGTAAGCGCGACTCTGAAGCCCCATCCTGGCCCGGTGTCTGGCGTGGAATCTGAGCTGAGACACTCCCCACAGGGATGTACCGCAGCCGCCGTGTTGCCCCTGGACCCCCCCACAGAGCCTGTGCTTCCCACGGGGTCTCTGACCTCACCTTCCCCCGTCGCCCTGAGGCTATGCAAGGGGGCCCTCTGACACTGGAGCCGATCAGTGACCAGGGGAGGCCAGCCCTGCCTCGAGACCTGACAGCCCAGCAGGGGGCTGCGTCTGGAGCCTGTGATGAACGCTAGCAAGTCAGGAAGTTCCTGTGCAATCTTCTGATTTCTGGGAAAAGTCCGTTTTTCCAGGTGTGGACAAAGCTCTCGGGAACCCGGTGCCCTGCGCCGAGCGGGGCCCAGTGACAGCAGGCTGCCCAGGAGGCTGCACCGGGTGAAGAGCAGCCCCAGCTCGCACAGCAAGCCGGAGGGGGACTCAAGCCCGCGGTCCTACACGAGACGGCTGAGACGGAACAGTGAGGGGCACTCAGGAAGCCCTCTCCTCTCCTCACAGCGATGCTGACGGCGCTACCCTCTATGTCCCAGGCGCCCCAGCTGGAGCCCCAGGGCTACACACTGAGCTGGGCCTGGGTGTCAGCCTCCCCATGTGGGAAACTGGGTCTTAGCTGGCCACGTCCGTTCTAAAAACAGAAAGCCCAAAACTGAGCCCAGTGTCTATTTTTACGTCCCACTCACTGGAGAGGAATGTGTGATATTTCAGTAAAGGAGGGTGCAGGCGACCAAAACTAACTGTTTGGCTTGGCGGCCTCTGGCGGGTCTGAACTGCTGAGATGAAGGCTGCAGAAACATTGTCAGAAGATACAATAGCTTTACTGGAGCAGATCCTAATAAATTCACAAACCATTTAACATTTACCCTCCTCCACCTCCCCCGCCGAAGGAGGAAAAGGAATAAGAAGAGGGGAAGATACGAAAAACTCTTAGAATCTAAAAATTAGTAGATGACAAGCCGGTGGGGAAGAGACAGCACGGCCTAGCCACTGAGACTGGGGGTGTCAGGCCCTCCAGGCCAGCGGGGCAGGGGGCACAGGGTCTGGGGACCACCCGCCCCTAACTGCGAGGCCCCAGGGACTAGAGGACGCTCCTGTATTTTCACCAGGGAGCCGGGCAGACGATGGATAGGGCCCAGCTGTTGGGCCCCATGGCAACGAGCCTGGGGAAAACCCACCAGACACCCACCAGACAGTGGGTGTGCAGGAGTCTGCGGTCATAAGGCCACAAGGGAAGGACAGCAGCCTCTGCCCTCCAGGTGCCTGTCGTCTCGCAGGGACAAGACGCACCAACAAAGAGCACCACCGGTGACATTAACGTGTGTCCGCCTAGCGCAGAGCTTCTCAGAGGGGACACAGAAGGGGGACAGTTGCAGACGCTGCGGCAAGGGGTGAAGCGCACGGCGCTGGGCTGGGACATCTAGCTCACACCCCCTCACTCTGGGCCTCTGTTTCCTCATCTGTCAAAGCACGCATTGTGGGGATTAGCTGAGGAAATGCCCCCAAGGTGCTCAGCACAGATCGGGGCCCTGTGGGAGCTGCCCGGCTGTCACAATAACTGGGAGAAACACAGGAACGGAATCTGCTCCGGGTCTGGGGGCAGGTGGGACCTGCACAGGTGGCTGGGGCCAGGGGGCTGGGCAAGGCACCGAGGCAGGTGAGGTCGGTGCCATGGGGCAGGGCTGTGGGGCTGGAGAAGAGACCGGCGGGAAGGACCCTTGGGGCCACAGCAGCAGGCTGGGCCCTGGGCTGAGGAGCTGACAGGTCACTGCACCTACAAGAGCCAGGAAAGGTCCAGAGCAGGGGGCCACAGGCCTGCTCTGGATCTCAGGAAGGTGAGCTAGAGACGGCACGGGGGAGGGGCAGGGGGAGGGGGAGGGAGGCTTCACTGCTGGGCAGAGACGGGGGTCTCCGTGAGGGTCCCCAAGCAGGAGCGATGCTGTGATGGGAGCACGGCGGGGCTCCACGGCCCTGCGTTTCTCAGAAACTCTGGGCTGGCGGTGAGGGGTGACAGTCAGGCAGAGCCATACCTGGGAACCCAGGGAACGCTCCACGTACGCACATCCCGACGGAACACCCTTCTGTTCCGCGTGGGCCAGAGATGCCTGTTAGCCACAGACAGACCCAAGCTCCAATCCCTCTTCTTCGATTCAACCCGCCTGCCCGTTACCGCCACCTCTGAGCCCCGGCATCCGGCCCGCGGCGGGGGCAGCGACGCTGACCTCCTGGGTGAGAGAATTTGACGTGCCTGCAGATCCCTGGTGTGGACCCCAGCCCGCGGAGACGCTCTGGCTCCCAGGCTTACTTCTCCTCCTGAGGAGCGGCTGAGAGGCCTCCTACTCCAGGAGTGGTCTGTGTTGACCCTCGGAGATCAAGGAGCTGATCCCCACCCAGCTGACTTACGATCCCCAAAGAGGCAGCCGAACCTCGGGTGAAGGACTCGGGTAGACAGAAAGGGAAAATCCAGACCGCCTGGGGGGAGGCGAGCACGGTGGGCGTGGCGTCCCCAGAGTCCAGCCACCCGGCGCTAGGGCCTGACCTGCCTCTGCAGGGGTCTCCTGTAAACCCACCAGCCCAGAGGGGTGGCAGCGCGAAGCATCCTCTCCTCCCGATTCCCCTCTCTGGAGCATTCCAAGTGCTGAGTGTTTTCCCCGTGGAACCTCAGGACAGGAGAAAGGACTCCGCCGTGGGGCCCTGCAGGTGCCCTGGCCCCCAGCACACCTGCCAAACTGACGGATGAGGGGAAAGATGATGACCAAGGGCACCTCACCCGACCGGGACGGGCACTTCTGCCTCGGAGCCTCCCTTCCGGAGCGACAGAGGCATCAGGCCTGGCCCGGCCTTGGCAGGAGGCGACCCAGGAGGGGAGGGCAGGCTGGAAGACGGAGCAGGATCTGAGGAAACGGGCAGTGCTTGCCCGGCATCGAGGCCTCTCCTGGTCAGAGCCACCTTTCAGGGACAGACAGCACCAGCTCGTCCACGCTCTGCAGGTCTCTGCAGGTCTCTGCAGGGGTCCTCGGCCACGGGCTGGCCCAAAGGAAGGAGCCCAGACAGAGGTGCAAAAACTGGGAAGAAATCCCAAATCCCTGAGATTCTCGGCTCTGTGCTCAACAGTCATCACCCGGGGTCTGGCCTCAGCTGATCGACTGGTGGCTGAGAAGTCAGAGCTGAGAAAGAGCTAGGCACTTAGTTGGCCATCCTTAAATGTCTACAGAAGTGGGGACCTCCCTGGTGGTCCAGCGGTTAAGATTCCGCACTTCCAGTGCAGGGGGCGCGGGTTCAATCCCTGGTCGGGGAACTAAGATCCCACATGCCGCGCAGCACGGCCAAAAAAAAAAAAAAAAGTCTGCTGAAGTGAATAGCTGCAGAAGGCATGAGACTGTATCTACCAACGTGTACGTAAATATGCGTCAGGTGAACGAAGGAACATGACTGGAGGAAGGGTCGTGTGGCTGAAGTGGCCCCCTTGTGAGTTCTGCCCCAGGCACCGTCATCCCCACGCTGGGATCTTTGCGGAGAGCAAGTGTTTACTCACCTTTGAGCCTTAACCATAACGTCTGTCCCAGAGTAGAAGGACAATCAACGTCCGCCGGATTTTTGAAAAAAATCAGTGAATGATGTCATAGAGACAGGAAGTAGAAGGGTGGTTGCCAGGGGCTGGGGGAGGGGGAAAGGGGGCTTTCGGCTTCAAAGGAACAGAGTTGCAGTTTGGGAAGATGATAAAGTTCTGGAGATGGATGGTGGCGACAGCTGCACAACAGTGTGAATGCACTTAAGGCCACCGAACTGCACACTTACAAACAGCTAAGATGGTACATTTTATGGGATGTGTATTTTACCACAATTTAAAATTCAAAAAAAAACGTCAGCGGATGATAGACAATCAAATGAAACGACCCGCTGTCGGGGCTGCCAGAGCGTGGAGTCTTTGATTTGAAATGGCACAAATTCTCTGCAACTGTCCATCAGCAGCTGCGATCCATGTTCTCACACCCCAAATTCGGGCTGGACTGTGCCTCGATTTGACCATTAGAACAAAGCAGAGGGGATACTTTGGTTCCCAAGCCTCAGCCTCAGAAGGCCCTGTCGGCTTCCACCCTCACCCGAGGGAACTCTTCCACCAACACGTAGCTCGCTGGACACATGTGGCCCCAACCGGACACAGAAGAGAAGGTACCCTAGAGCAACCAGCTCCCATCGGCCGTCAGATGACACATGAGCGGTCCCCGGCGAGGCCCACAGAACAGCCCGGCTGAGCCCTGCCCAGACCACTGACCCCCAGAATCAAGAGCAAAGAAATGGCTGCTTCAAGCCGCGAAGGAGTGAGGTGCCTGCCATGCATCAGAGTCATCAAATGACAGAGTCTCCAGCCTTGCAGCTGGAGGTCAGGGCCACCCTGCCCTGGCTAACCCAGCTCCTGCATGCAGCTCTCCAAAGTTCTCATCTGTCTTTCAGTCCTAAGGAAGGGCGTGACAATGCAGAGAGGTGGGCACTCGCACTTCAGCTGGGGAGAGGCGAGTGGTGGAACTCTGACTCTTGATGACAGAGCAGGGGTAAGGCCCTTTGCTCTCTGGAACGCTCTCTGTTTTGCCCCTACGAAGTTCTGACTTTAAATCACATAAGTGTGATTTTGAGAGCTCAAATCAAAAGGTGAGGACACAGCCCACCTGTTCATGAAATAAGCTAGTTCTCTCATTGAAAGGGAACGTGAAATGAATTGGGAGATTAGGTTTGACATAAATACACCACCCTGTGTAAAACACATAGCTAGTGGGAACCTGCTGTATAGCACGGGAAGCTCAGCTCGTGCTCTGTGATGACCTAGATGGGTGGGATGGGGGGAGGGGCGCGGTGGGAGGGAGGTCCAAGAGGGAGGGGATACAGTATACATACAGCTGGTTCACTTCATTGTACAGCAGAAACTAACACAACACTGTAAAGTAACTATACTACAACGGAAAAAAAAATGAAACTGAGAACTGAGCCACAAAGACTATACATTTTACTAAAAAAAAAAACCAAACAAGTTAATTAAAATGAGCAACACATATTGATTTAACTTTATCAAGCCTTCTCAATTTATGCAGGTTCCTAAGGGACCTGGATGGTGTCTGTGGACACCCGTGCTGGACTGGGTCAGCACACCTTGTTCTGGAGACCTTTTCCCGGCACCTGTTCCCACAATGAGCCTCATTCTCAGCAGCCGCCCCAGGTGCTGCCCCATCCTTGCCCCAGAATGTCATCTGCATCAAGGTAATAACAGATGAAACATCCCATCCCACAAACGGCTGACTCAGGAACATTTAACAAGGTAAATTCTTACGAGAGTAGATATCCTCGTGGGGGGCACGATGGACTTGGGGCTTGGGGCATTTTAACTAATTCGACTTCTCTGTCTTCATCACTGAGACATCATCAAACACAGGGCCCAGTCCAGTAACATCTGTGCTGCCTTCCGGGCCACTGTCCCCGAGGCTGTCCGCTCCCCGCTGCAGACTGCCCATCTGCCTAGGATTACAGTAAGGCCCCTACATACGAACGAGTTGTATGTAGGTACCCAACTAACACATGGGCTATCTAGTGCTGTACTGTAACAGGTTTAAAATACCTTTCGCACAAATAACACATAACAAACAAACAAAAAATAACACGTTTAGTCTTACAGTACAGTCCCTTGAAAAGGACAGTAGTCCAGGACAACAGCTGGCGTCCAGGGGCTGGCATCGAGTGAACAGGCAAGAAGAGGTACTGACTGGAGGAGGGAGAGGAGGTGGGAGACGGTAGAGCTAAAGGAGCGCCAGCAATAGGAGACGGAGGAAGCTGCAGTTTCCCTCACGCCTGACGTGGATGGTTCCCATCTTTGAAAGTTTGTAACCTGAAGGTTCCTACGTAGGGGACTTAACTGTAGTGCTTGTCAGTTACCCATCTGGGGAACCCATATAAAAGGAGTATTGACGGCCCTGGCTGAACGTCACTGTGGCGAGGTCCCTTCTAGCCACCTCCAACTCCCTTTGCCCTGTCACTGGACAAGGGATTTATGGGTGGGTCGGAGCTCGGAAGCTACAATCCCAGGCTGCCCCTCACCCTCTCTGGCTGCCTCCCAGACACCCTCGCTGGTTCAGCCACCCCTTAACCAGTGTCCAGATCCTGAAGAAGACTCCAATTCCAGGCACAACGTTGTCGCTCGCCCTGCCCTCTGCGCAGACCTAGGTTATTAATCTGCCACGGAAATAAAAAAAAAATCACGCACGCAGGATGCAGGCATTTGCATCTTTATTTTGAGGATGTTTAGGACCTGACGTTCTGGACCCCCCAAGGCAGGAGTCTGTGCTTGCGGGAGGAGCACGCCATCTGCATTAATGCCACGTATTCGCAAAAGCCACCTCTCAACTCTCACGTAAGGGTCCCCTCAACTTTCACAGGCTTCCTCATCCTAGGGCGGCTCGCGTCACTCGGGGCAATCAGCTAACCAACCGCGCCGCCTGTGGGCAACGCCGCCGGCTGCCCTCATCCATCTGAGCCCTCATCAAATCCTTCATTTTAAGACACAGACCCCTGAGGGCCTCTCAGGTGGCTTGCAGAGCCCCCCCCACTGCCGCATCCCGCTCTGACCCACCCTCCCTACAGCCCCCTGGACGCCGTTTCTACCAGGATGAGCAACTGTAGGAACAAGTGGAAAACCAAGAAACAAGCCCCTTCAAGTGTCACGGCTTGAAAGCCCTGATCCAGCCTCAAGCCTAAGCCCTATTGCAGGTACACAGCCGTCCTGGCCACCCCCATTAGGGAAAGGACCCTCCAACACACAGCAGAGAATGTTCTAGAATTCAGAGAATCCTGGTCTTTTTCCTTCTCTTCCTTGGGTTTGAGACACCTGCCTTTTGGTCATTTTGCGCTACTTATTAATGCACTTGTACCGGGACAACTAGGGAGAATGGGGAAATGGATAAACCCCGTTAAGCTTGATACTTTTAAGCAACTTTGGCAACAATAACACTAACAGCAATAAACGAATGACTGGGGACCAGCATCAGGCGCCCAGGCTGGCTTGCACATCTGTATCCACCGGCTACTCCAGTTTCAAAGGGTACCAAGGGCACTCTTCCCCTCCTCCCTTCTTCCCTCAGGACTCTGCCTTTGAGGTGACTCTTGCAGGCAGTTCTGATGCATCTGCAGCCTTGTCTCCACATCCACCCACCTTCCCGTCTCGGCTGCCCTTCGCATTTCACTTTAATAAACGCAGCTCTTAACCACCCCGTCCCCCCGCCAAGAAAAGCTTCCCTCAAAGCTTTGCCTTATGGAGCCCCCAACAAGGCACTGAGTGCTGGTGGGCAGAAGTGTGAGCCGAGAAAGCCCCCCGAGGGGCTGCCCCTGCTTTTCCCAGGACAGGGGCGCCGACCGCCACGCTTCCATCCATCACCAAGCCCAACGCGGCGCAGGCCCCGCCCCTCCACCTCTCCTCTCCCACCGGCAGGGGGCGCATCACCCGCAGCCCGCGGCCGTCTGAGCCCACCAAGGGCTGAACGGAAAATACCTAAGGACGCCACGCTTTTTAAGAAGACAAACAAATCTAAATTTAACCCAACTTACCCTCGTTTCCCAGGAGAAAGGGGCAGAGTGCTCATCTTGCCAAGTTATGTCCTGAAATAAAAATTCAAGAATAAATCTGAAATCCAAACCCAAAGGGACCCCGCGCAGACAGCCACCACCCGAGGCCATGGGGGAACCAAACTTCAGCAAGAAGAATCCCAAGTCCCGGCTCAAAACAAGCCTGAAGTTGTCGCGCTCTGCAGAGAACGTGCTGACCTTCTTGGTCTGGCTCCCCCCTCACCCTGCTGGCCGCGGCTGCCAGGTACGCCCGTCCCCTGCCAAATGGACATTCGATGAATGCCTGGGAGCCCCAGGACGGACTCGATGACAGGGAGGCCGAGGGGAAAGGAAACAGGGCTTCCGGGCTCAGGTCTCGGCCCTGCCAGCGCCTAGCCACACGGCCAGGGGAAGATGACTTAGCCTTTTGAGCCTCAGTTTCCTCATCTGTGAAAGGAGAACTGCGCTGCCCCTGCGGGGCTGTTGTGAGGATAAAATGAGGTAACAGAGGAAAAGGAGGCCGGGTGATTATCTGCCAATCAACACCTGTAACTGTCTGAGCATCGCCCCCCGCCATCCCCCTAAGTGCCTACCAGAGATCTGAAAGGCAGTGACCAGCCTGTCAGTGAAGAAAATGCCAACTGAATGCAGCTGCCTAATTATAGTGAAAACTCTGAAATCCTTCCGACCCTCACAAGCGGAACAGGAGAGAAGGAGCCCTTCGAACAGTCACTGAGAGTCTGACCTTGGATCCAGTGACCCGAACACAGGTTTGTAAGATCGCCTTTCCTAGGCCACCCCTCCAACTCTCCAGCTGTATTCCTATACTAGCAAATGTCTCACGTGTGCCCAGCTTCTGCTGAGGAATCTTATTTTCTGAACCAAAAACTGGGACATCCTGGGCGATACAGACTGAAAATGGCATAAAATATTTTGAACTGAGACTGTCCTTGCATAAAGCACCCCAGGTACATGATGTCTTCGCGCCCAGAGGCACTCCCTAACCCCAGAGCTAGGTTACCTGGCTCCCCTCCCCCTCCCGGAGTTCTGCAGAGGGTCCACTTCCTTCAGTACCAACTCCATCCCCAGCCTTGGCCTCTAAGCTATGTCTCCTATTCACTCCTGGCTGTCAGGCAAAACTTTAAAAATGAGAGGGAACGTGGGCCACTACGCTCCCATTGGGAACCTCAGTTAAGTCCAAGTGTACTCCTCAGCTTACAAACTGCGTCCCTCCAAAAGCAGAAATGTGAGTTAACGAGTCTCGGCTGAGGGGCTCCTGCATCCAGGTCTCTGTGTGTGTGGTCAGGGCGTGGGAGAGGAGCGCAGTTGAGCTCAATGACCTGAAAGTCCTTAAAATTCTGTGATCTCAGGACCCTCTAAGTTCCTCTTAGAAGCAATAAGACAAGAAGGACTTTGTTTTCACATGGGAAAAATAAAGGAGGCTGATGGAATGTATGTTCCCTTTGTTCTAGATTTGGACCTGTGGAAAAGGGCAAAGGGAAACCAACTGGTAAATGTGCCCCCTCTATGGGGAGGTGGCGGGGGGGGTGGTGGACAAGCCCAGTGGCCACCTCAGGGGACAGAGGAGGCGTGCGGAGATTCACTGGGCGGGCAGAGGCAGAGAAGGGGACAGGACCACTGACCAAAAGCAGGACACACCAGAGCTGGACACCCTTTCTCATGGGATATGATCGATCCTCTGAATGTTAATTATGCAGCTTGAGTCCCTTTGAAATCTGCAAAGAACACAGTAAGAAGGTTTTTGGCTTTGGAAGATGAATGAGTGCAAGACTGAGGAAGAAAGATGTAGCCTGGAGCTTGGTGAGCCAGCAGGCTCCAGTGGCTGCAGCCCAGACAGGCTGAAATTCCAAGGGGGCTGCAGACAGAGGGGTGCACTGTGATTTCTCCCCAACTTGGTGTCAAGTCAATAATCTTTTGTTTGCTCCAGCAAGAAACGGAGTCAAGGGGCAAATTCCTTAGATTTCTGCAATTCTGAGCTCATAAAAAAAATAATAATAAAGCACTTAACAAAAATAAACATGCCAAACAAAAATGTGATTGAAGCTCTGATGTCAGCCACTGGCTGCACACTCCAGCCACAAAGAGCGTTGGGGGCAAGCACAGGCTTTCCAGGCAGTTGGATGCAAAACGGCATCAGGATTGCAAAGTTGTAGAAGTGGAGAGTGGTGGTGGCTGTACAACACGGTGAACGTACTGACTGTACACCTAAAAGTGGTTAGCACGGTCAATTTTATGTTCTGAATATTGTACCACAATAAAAGAATCTGAAAAGGCTATATATATTATATGATTCCAACTATATGACATCCTGGAACAGGCAAAACTATGGAGACAATAAAGAGATCAGTGGCTACCAGGGTTGAACAGAAGAAGGGCTGAGTAGGCAGGGCACAGAGGATTTTCAGGACAGTGAAATACTCTGTACCACGCGGTAATGATGGATGCTTTTCTCAAAACCCACAGAACGTACCACAGCAAGAGTAAACCCCAGTGGAAACTATGGATGTTGGGCAAAAATGCTGTGTGGGTTCATCCATTGTAACAAATCTTCCACTCTGGTGGGCGTGTGTTGGTAGTAGCAGAGGGTGCACATGTGTGACAGTAGGCGGTAGTTCAGAAATCTGTACTTTCTACTCGCTTTTGCTGGGAACCTAAGACTGCTCCAAAAATTAAAATCCATTCTTCAAAAAAGTGTCCCCTCCCCCCCCCAAAAAAACCTGACAAAGGTAACAAATGCTAAAAACATCGTTTCCTAATGACTTTAGTCCCTCTTGCTATTATCTGTGCTCTTGAGGTTACTTACATCTGTTGCCCCTGCAAGATGGAAAGTGCATCTATAACACCACACAACCGGGTCACCGCACCTCCCTGACCGGCTCTGATGCAGTGAGCTACCTGGGGGCTTGGACAGCCCCTGGGGGAGCATCTCCATGGCAACCAGCACGTGCTCCACATCAGGGCTGCTCCCCTCACTGCCCTGGAGCCAGATGTTAAACATTCCCGAACACACCACAAGCTGCAACCAATATCAGACACGCTGAAATTCACTACATTCTACACTAAATGTAACTGCTACTCTTAAATTTTTTAAGGATTTTGGTAATTTTGCTTTAGAAATTATTTGGTGACAAGTAACTCATCTATAATTGGTTGATTCCTCTGTAAAAGTCAGGACTGTTCCAAAATTATTCTAAAATGAAAATTTCTGGACTTAGAATTCATTTCAAACATGAAATGTTATAAATATTAGCCTTTCCTCTTCATGAAGTTGGAGACTAATGGGACATTTATTCTTTTATAACTTTCTTTCCAATTTTGGGGCCGGTGAATTTCATCGTGTGTCAAGCGTGTGAGGTGGACAGCACCTGTAAGTGGCACTGTCCACAGCGGGTGTCCCTTAGTGCGGCCATAGGTCAGCCTGAGCAAGTGGGGCAAGGAGCACGGGCGTCACAGAGCAGCTCTGAGCTCCCCCTACACAAAGCCAGGCCGCTAGCAGCCCGCAGACGGGGAGCGGCACCTTTCCTCCAACAGTCAAAAGAAACACTTCTGAGACCCCTGCAGCGCTCTGAAAGTCTCGCTTCCACTCTGGGCCTCTCTGAGGGACAGGCTAGGGACCATTCTGCAACCTGAACAAACTGCACCTTCCTGCAGATGCCCTCTCTCTGGCATACCTGTCCCAGGTAGCCAGAGGGGATGACCAGCTCCTGGGTCCTTACTGGTCTTGGGTCCACGCTGGCGCCATTCACAGGCACCAGACTCAAGACTCTCTGAAGAGCATCTCTAGCCTAGAGGTTCTAGGTCTGGCTGTATATCAGAATCACCTAGGGACTTCCCGGGTGGCGCAGTGGTTAAGAAGCCGCCTGCCAATGCAGGAGATGCGGGTTCGAGCCCTGGTCCGGGAAGATCGCACATGCTGCAGAGCAACTAAGCCCGTGCGCCACAACTACTGAGCCTGTGCTCTAGAGCCCGCGAGCCACAACTACTGAGTCCGTGTGCCACAACTACTGAGGCACGCATGCCTAGAGCCCGTGCTCCGCAACAAGAGTAAACCACCACAGGCAGAAGCCTGTGCACCACAACAAAGAGTAGCCCCTGCTCGCTGCAACCAGAGAAAGCCTGTGTGCAGCAACGAAGACCCAACGCAGCCAAGAATAATTAATTAAAAAAAAGATTCCACCAAATGAATTAACAAGTTCATTTAGAAGGACAAGACTCCCACATTAAAAAAAAAAGAATCATCTAGAGTGCTGTTTTAATAGGCAGAATCTGTGGGTCCCACCTGACTTAGTTTTAGAAAACCAACAACTCCCTAGGTAATTCTAAGGCAGCCATTCCCCTTGGGCAGCTTACCTACTTCAGTCCTTCACCTGACTGCCTGAGGCAGGACACCTGACTGCCTCTTCACACTGGGGACACTTGGCCACACAGGCTGCACTTGCCGACCTCCCAGGCTCAGGGACCCACCTCTGTCTTCCCAGGCCACCCCACCTGCCAAGGTGGCCTCAATGAATACTGCTAGGTGGCTCTCATCATCCCCAAATAAGGACTTGTACCAAACCAACGAGGGTCCAGGCTTCCGTCACGAGGAGCCCAAGGATTTCTGGGCTGGCTCTCACCCACCCAACTTTGGAGCAGGCAGCATCACGTTCTGCGTATCAGTATAGTCAACCAAGGCACACAAACGGTCTCCTAATACACAGCAAGGGCCCAGCAAATCACGTTTAAAGGCTGCTTTCATTTCATTCTTCCCAGAGTTCAAAGATTACATAAAACTACTGCAACAGCGTTTCTAATCATGCCCTTAGTATGTAACCATAAACAATAAACACTCTTAGGTGGTAGTCAGAATATGGTGCACTGTTTGTTAAATTTCTCCTGCCACCTAGAGGGCTGAGTCTCTAAAAGTTAGAATCCCAACCATTAAGCTCCCCAGAAATATATCTGATTTTTCTTGAGTGATTCAGAAACAGTGCTCACTGGAACCATATACTGTCACTGTCCTCCTGAAGTCCATAAATGAGGGGAGTTTCTGGTTGATAGACAGTGGCATCTTGGCTTAAAAGTAAGAAATGTACTGGGCATATACCCAGAGAAAGCCATAACTCAAAAAGACACATGCACCCCAGTGTTCATTGCAGCACTATTTACAATAGCCAGGTCATGGAAGCAACCTAAATGTCCATCAACAGACGAAAGGATAAAGAAGATGTGGTACATACATACAATGAAATATTACTCAGCCATAAAAAGGAACGAAATTGGGTCATTTGTAGAGACATGGATGGACCTAGAGACTGTCATACAGAGTGAAGTAAGTCAGAAAGAGAAAAACAAATATCGTATATTAACGCATATATGTGGAATCTAGGAAAATGGTACAGATGAACCGGTTTGCAAGGCAGAAATAGAGACACAGATGTAGAGAACAAACATATGGACACGAAGCAGGAAAAGGAGGGGGGGCGGGCGGGGTAGGGGGAGGATGAACTGGGAGATCAGAATTGACATGTATACACTAATTTGTATCTAATTTGTAACAGATTTGTAACAGATAACTAATAAGAACCTGCTGTGTAAAAAATAAAATGAAATAAAATTCAAAAAAAAAAGTAAGAAGGGCTTCCCTGGTGGTGCAGTGGTTGAGAGTCCTCCTGCCGATGCAGGGGACACGGGTTCGTGCCCCGGTCCGGGAAGATCCCACATGCCGCGGAGCGGCTGGGCCCGTGAGCCATGGCCACTAAGCCTGCACGTCCGGAGCCTGTGCTCCGCAACGGGAGAGGCCACAACGGTGAGAGGCCCACGTACCGCAAAAAAAAAAAAAAAAAAAAAGAGTGAAGTGTAAACTCTGGGCTCTGGGTGGTCATGATATGTCAGTGTCGGTTCACTGGTGGTTCACAAATGCACGGCTCTGGTGCGGGTGTTGATCCTGGGGGAGTCTGTGCACGGGGTGCAGGGGTATATGGGAACCCTCTGTACTTCCTGCTCAATTTTGGGGAACCTAAAGCTGCTCTAAAAAATAAACCCTACTTTAAAAAAGGGAGACGAGAGGAAGAAGAATATGCTCTTTTTTTTTTTTACCAACTGGTTATTCTTAGGGACTATTGTTTATATGTTTATGGAATCGATGTTTTCCCCTTTGACTTGCAGTATATTTAATTCTGCTGAGATCAGAGGGTTGCCATCACCGGAAGTACAAAAGGGCAGTTCCAACAACAGAAAAGCAGTTATGATTTAACTCCTGGGCAGGTTCCACCATGAATACAAATACAGATACTCAGGACTCCTCAGACCTCAGCAGAAACATGCCAAGGTAGTGATGGGAGGATGGGTGGGGGACGGGTCTAAGGAAATGAAGAGAAGAACGAGCCAGAAGTTTAACAGACAGGTCTGGCCTTGATTTCTTTTTCTGAGAAATGGGTACTTTCTCTGGCACTAAGGAAATCTCTCATTTTAGAGTGTAAAAGTAACTCCCGTCAATTATAAGATGACTCCAGACCCGCCAACAGGTTTCCCAGCTCTGCCCCCTCCCTCCCTGCAAGACAAGGAGCCAGTCGTTTCTTTGCAAAACCTGTTCCCTGGTAGCCACTGGGCCACACACCCACAGGGGCCAGGGGGAGCCTGTGTTGCTGCCTCCGCTCCCAAGGCCACCTGTTCAATACAGCTGCCCCACCCGAGGAGCCCCAGCTATGCAGAGTCCCAGGCCAGGTGCTACTCTGGGCAGAGGGCCATCTGACCATCTCAACTGGATGGCTGAGGATGACTGTGTTCTCAACTCCTGCCTGGAGCCCGGGCACAGACGCCAGGCGCAGGGACACGAAAAGCCAGGTCCACCCTGTCACCTTTTCTAAAAAATGCACGCATCTGCCAGACAGAAGGTGGGAATCATAATTACACATTCCGCCTTCCTTAAAAAACAAGTCCAAACGCTGAGAAAGGAAATCTCAAATTTCTCATTTTTTGTGCCAAAGGCTGAAAAATAGAAGCCAAGCTGCTGAAGTGAACGGGGAAGAGGTGACCTCACATGTCACAGGTCCTGCATCAGGAAGACACGTATCCGAATAAGTGAGGAAAGTTCTGGAAGGGCACTACCAATTTCTGCTTCATAATGCTGCTGCTTTCTGCACTGCTTGAAACTTTTAACAGTAACATACAGGGTCGTTATTTTAGAAACTGTATACCCATTTAATTAGTTTATTTGCAAACACAAAGAGCTGGCCAGCCTGGACCCTAAGGAGCGAGGGCAAGGTGGCCCTTGGCAGGCAGCCCCAAGGGCATGGACTGGACGACAGCAGCTCGGCGAGGTCTGCTGCACTGGGGGATTCCATACTGACCCCCAGCCTCCTGAGCGCTTCAGGGAAAGGTGCTTCGTCAGCCAGCTGGGAGCAGAAGCCGGATGGGCAATGGGCATGGGAAAAGCCACGGGGCCTTCAGAGGTCTGCAGAAGGTATCCAGGGGTCAGGGAGGCCAAGACTCAGCCCCAGAAAAGGAGGTGAAGGCCAGGGAGAGTGAAAGAGCAGGGAGCAAGCCTCCAGGCTCCTGCAGGAGGGGGAGGGAGGCAGGTGCTAGAGAACACCTCCTTCTGAGAGCTGCGGGTCACGCGAAGCTGCTGAACAGGGGACAGAACTGCCTCGCTCCAGGGCTTCAAACCTGTGCTCTACAGCACGCGAAATCCAGGTCAGGGTCCCCGGGGCTGGCATGTGGAAACCCCCTCCTGCCCAGCCCCACCTACTTTACAGAGAAGTGAAACAGGCAAGCAGGTCCCTGAGAAGCCAATACTCCGGCTGCCCAAACTTCTGAGTTCACTTGCTTATGGCCTGTCGGGAGCCAAGAACGTGGCATAGTGCTTGGAAGCCTGTGACTCTCACTGACGTGCTCAGATCAGTGGAGGAGTCTGGGAGTGGGGGCAAGGGGCAGAGAGCGACACATGCCTGCAAAGTCAGGGTTTTCATCTTTCGGGGTTTTTGTTTCTTCGTTTTTGGTGTGTTTTTTTTGCTATTTGATAACAGGAAGCGGCAGAAGCAGACTGGGGTGATGGCTACATCCCTCTAAAATGAAAACTTTTCATCTCCCAACGCAAGCCATTCCCAGAACTTTGACTGCTGGAAGAAGAACGCCGTAACTGAGAAGCACAGGGAAAGCCAGACTGCTCAGAGCATCCACTCGCTTTCATCCATTCCATGAAACATCCACGCTTCAACGTTCAGACCAAGTACTTGACCCAAAGGGCAAGCCTATGCCCATGTCTGTTCCAAGCAAGGCCTATAACCCGAGAGAAGTCCAGGCAGCTGCTCCCCGGTGGAGGGAGAACCCCGCCCTAAGAGGGCAGCCGGGCTGCGGCAGGACCGGAACCAGGTATGGGGACGCCAGGTGCTTCTCTTCCGTTGCTGAGAGATAACTGTTCCACCGGCAGCAGCTCTAGATTCTCTGCACAGGAGGGGGCTTGGGGAGATGGCCAGGGGGCAGGAGGGGCCGGCAGCCTTGCACTGAAGCTGTACTGAGATCATATGTTCACATGGAGGGATTTCTAAAAAAGCTGGTGAAAATCAGGGGAAGAGTAAGCGTCCCTAAAGCATGAGCGGCTCTAGTGTCTAATACACTGGGCTTTGGGAAATAGGCACTCAGTTGACTGCCAAGGTGCTAAGAACCAAGAAACCGACAGGACCCTTCACGGCTTCAACACGCAAAGGCAGCTAGCCTCCCTCTCCTCGGCAGGCGCGCCCTCCAAGCAAGGGTGGATCTGGGCCTGGACGCTGGTCTCCTCACTTTACAGACAGCGAAGGGAAAAACGAATATGCGGATGGCACGCTGCCACACCTGTCCTACACGGAGTGGCCCCAGCTGGGCAACTTGGGCATGTGCGCTGAGCCCGGAGCCCAAGCAGGCTTCCACTCGTTTGTTCCCTCAACGCGTAACCATGACTGGAGGGCAGTCCCATTTGAAGGCCATGTGGGCATGATCTGACGTCAAATGCTGCTGTGTGGGACACAGCAATGTTACCAGCGATGAGGGAGAGTACTCAAAGGAACAGGCGACGTCCTGGTCCTTCGGGGTAGCCGAAAGGGGGGCCCAATTTGAGGCGGGTGTGACCGCTGATCAGGAAACAGGGCACATCATGGCCACAGTGTGGACAGAGCAAGCCCAGCTTTCAGTATGTGCCCCGAGGCCCATCCCTAGAGCTCCGCAGGACAGAGCTCCTTCTCACGTGGGACTCTATGTGGCCAGCTCCAGGCTTAGCAACAGGAGGAATTTATTGATTTCACGACAGTGATTTTGAAAAGTGGATGTGGAGAGACAACAGCTAACAACCTTCATATTCTCACCAGCAGCCACCATGTTTTATCCCACAGGCCTTTCCTAGACACTGTCTCTACTCTCATCCTGTAAATGTTCTTCCCGTTGCAGGAGCTCAGAGAGGTCAGGGGTTCACCACAGCCAACAGGTTAGTAGATGGAAGCCAAGACTCACAACCAAGCCCAGGCGCTCTCTATTACAGCCTTAGGAAAGGCCCTCAGAGCCCAGTATCCCAGCTGGTCTTTCCCAAGTAACTACGGGGCCCACCCTGCTTATCATCCAAGTCAGATGCTGGTAAAGCAAGAGCTGGTGCACCTGAGCACCCGTCCCTCAGTGGGCCCACGGTGGGTGCTGGCAGTGGCACAGCTAGGATGAGGATTCTCTGCTGCCAGATCGGCCGTGGAGGCCCCAGGGGCTACATCTGAGGACAGACCAAACAGGAGGGGACAGAGTGCCTGACTCAGTCTGGTTCAGGGCCCTTCTGGACAAACCTGGGGCCACCTATGCAGGCCACTCTGTCCAGCAGCCTACCGAGGGGTCACCCGCCACCCTCTCCTTATCATCGCCCCTTGTGCGTGAGAGCCAACCCTCCTCCAAGTACAACCCTCATCTTGGGCACGAGACCACCAACTCCACTTTGGTGCCAACCTCTTGCCAAGTCCAGCTAACACACTTTAAACTCCCTAGTGGGATGAAATCGCTCAGCCGCTGCAGGAGGATAGGGGGAGACAACAACAACAAAAAAAGCTCTGAGCAAGGTACCTCCGTACCTGTCCTTAAACTCACCGTCCCTCAGCCATCTGTGCTGAGAGGTTGGTCGGAGGCATTCCAGGACATACTCGCAACCCGTTTTGCAAAGCTGAAAATCAGGGCTCCCGTGCTCCTGGAAGGACATGTAGGTCCCACAGCAAAAAGTTCCGTTGGCCGTTAAATCGCTTTGCATTTACAAATTCGCAAACAGCTCAGTCCGGCACCCAGTTAAGGAATCGGAGCACAAAATTCACTTGGCCACATCTCTCCTTATCAGCCACACTGGACCCTTATATGGCACGGGCTTTTGGATGGTGAACGGGCACATGGATATTCTTAGCCGGACAGCAAGCTAAGGGGAAATGACAGGGACCCTGCAACATCTGTAAGTACCTGCAGGTGTATTTCTTCTCACAGTTTATTTCTTCGTGACTTTTCCAAAGAGGGGCTGCCTGCTTTTCCATCACCCAAATCTGAGCCCCAGCCCTGCGAATGTCTTTAGAGAGATGCATATGTTCACACTAAAAATGCTTCAGCTCTGGGCTTACATTTTAAACCTATATTCTCATCTCTTCCGTTACCACACCCTCGTTTTTTTCCTGGCGAAGCCTTCAGAGTTTAAAATCCATGGAAGACTCTTCTTTTAATTCTGTCAGTATAAGGCAATGTTGCAAGCAAAGTTTTGCTCTCTCACACTTCCCCCATGTGAAAGCGGGTTTATGACCACAAACATTTTGTATTAATAAATGTCTCAGCACACCCACGCCGGAAAATCAGATTAAAACCTCATCCTCAACTAGAATTCCTTCCACAGTCTACGACTTCCTTGGAAAACCTCTCCAAGCCCAGCCCCTCCTGCCTGCAGCCTCAGAGCTCTCAGGGCTGCGGATTTCCCTGTATACTGCAGGCTCCTTTGGACTTCTTTGACCCTCACCACAAAAGTTGAGCCTGAAAGGCCAAAGAGCCGCAGATTTGGCACCAAACAGGTTTTAGTTAAACACGTTTCCAGGAAAAGGCCGACTTTCGGAGAAGCACAGAACACTCAGGCCTTTGTGACTTAGTATGGGTCACCCCTGAGTTTTTTCTAGTTTCAGTGTTTCTTCCTCCACAATGTCCGGCCCTCTAGAAGGCCCAGCAGAGTGTCTAGGTCAGAGGCCCAGGCATGCCCTTATATGTCCCAAAGGCTTGCGACAGCTCATTTGCACGTATCCCTCGTTTTTCACTGGAAAAAGGAGGCCACCGTACTCATTCCCAAAACTAAGCAGCTCATCGGGCTCACTCGGAAACATCTTAGGGCTTCGGGTTTTGCCTCCTAATCTTGTAAGGCACTTCTTGCTTCTTGTTACCTTGCTGGACAATTTCACTCTCCGCACACAGCTCATCACAAATAGTAATATTATTAGTATAAAAGGCTGACTGCCTTCCCTGGCAGGCCAGGGGGGATATTATTATTCCCGGGGGGAACTGAGGCTCTAGAAGGTTAGGTCACCCAGGGCCAGAGAGCTAAATGGCAGAATGGATCAGAACCCAGGCCTGCCTGGCTTAAAATCCCTTGTTGTTGGCACTTTGGTCTGACAAGTCTCGGGTCCCCTGCGGCCCGGCGGGGCAGCTCCAGATGGAGGGTCTGGAATGACCTCCTTCCTTCTCTCGGCGGTCCTCCACGAACTGCCCCGGGGAGCCCCCCAGCCCCACACCTCCGGCTCCGGGCCGCCCCCCCCCCCCCCCCCAGTTCCTGCGCCTTCTCCTCTCCAGCCCCTGCCCGCGCGCCTGGCGGGGGCGGCTGCTAGCGGGCAGGGGTCCGCCCGGCCGGGGACGCCTCGGGGGGCGGGGAGCCCGGCCCGCTCCGCACCTACCTCGTCCCCGAAGCGCACCACCTTCTGGCCCGTGGGCCCGCGCAGGCCGGGGAAGCGCGCCAGCTCCTCGGGGTCCCCGGAGTCGCGGGGCGCCGGGGCGCTCGGCGCCACCAGGCACCGGTCGATGATCTCGTCCTGCTGCGCGGGCGGCAGCCGCGCCCACTCGGGCCCGTACTTCTCCCGGATCTTCTCCTTGTCCTGCATGATCTTCCTGGCCATGGGGCTCAGCGACGAGAAGTAGGTGAAGCGCTTCCGCTCCCTGTCGTCCAGAGGCCGGTTCCCGCTCATGACGGCCGAGCGCGACGCCGCGATCGCCGCCGCCATGGACGCCATGCCCGGCCTGCCCGCCGCTCCCCGCCCCGCCCCGCGAACGGCGCCCTTCAGCGGCCCGGAGCCCGGCGCCCAAGGCCCCAGCGACCCCGCCTCCCGCCCAGTCCCTGAAGCCGCGCCCCCCGCGCCCGCCCAACGCCGGGGACCCCGCCCTCCGCGCCACCGCCCCCGAGGGTCCCGCCCCCTGTGCCCCTCTGCTTCCGGGAACCTTGCGCTCCTCGCCCCTCTCCCCCCGGGAGCCCCGCCCTCAGCGCAGCTCCCAGAGCCACCGTCTCGCGCCTCCTTGCGTCCTCCGGATCCGCTCTCTCAGGGCTTACAGCGGGGCCCCCGCTTTTCGGGGCTCCCCTCGGCCAGCGCCGGAGGTGGCTGGCGCATCCCCAGGTCCGCGCCTGGCAGCCTGACGGGACTGTTGGGGGTGACCGCCATAGCGCCACGTGGTCACTTGTTTGACAAAGGAAACTTTTTTCTCCTTACGAAGTGCGGCATTTCTGGTCCGAGCCACCGGCCGCCTTATGCCTATTGTATTCCCTTTCCCTGCCGAGCCATCTTTTTCGCTTTCTTTGAGCTGTCCCAAACCTGGGCTAGGGTCCTGGCGCGGTGAGCTGATGGAAGGGGGTCGGGGGTTCAGGGCAGCGAGGGCGCCGAAGGTACGAGCTGGGGAGACTGGACTGGTGTCGGGAGTGGCGACAGAAAATCAGGTTCCATGCCTCCTAAAGAGAGGAGTAAAATGAAGTGCCGGGTAGCTCACGGTGCCTTTCCCTAAAAGGGAGTGTGGAACTGCCGGCAGGCATCTGGGGCCGGCGGGCTGGTGCACCTGCACTCCTATGTGCTTTTGCAGGTGAAGACGTATTCCCCGAGCCGGCCGCGGGGCCTTTGCTTTCTCTTGGAATCTCACGAAAATCACGAGAACTCTAGGCGGCTTGAGGTTTGCAAACCAACTGAAGAGCGGCAGAAAGTTTTCATAGGCAGGTCAGCCGGGCCATTTTGAAGTGTGCCCCAGAGCACAACGATTAAAATTATACAGAGCCCTCATCTGCTTTACTTTCTGGCTGATTTGACTGTAACAGGTCTCAGGTGAGAATTAAATGTCCACATTTAAAACAAAAAACTGCATTTCAGCTGTTACTTAGGGTCATTGCCTCTGAAGTAGGCAATGGCTAATTGGCTAATTCTTGGCTAATTCTGAAACTTGTATAGTGTTATAAACCAGTGTTGCCTCAAATAATAACAATAAAGCACTTGGATAATTCTGAACACAGTCATAGAAATAACTCGCAGGGTTCTGTTTTAAATGTGAGATGGCCTTATCTTCTGGCGCAGAATTCCTTAGAAAATATTTTTAGAATGCCATGAATGTGACAAGCTCTGCAATAAAACATATTGCTCTCAACAGTGTTATCAGCATACCATATTGAAAAGCAGTGGGAAAAGCCACGAAGTAATAGCCTGGATTGCACAGTATTTGAAGGTCTATAGAGGCCAGGAGGTTGAGTTTTTTGGTACTATTCTATCTCTAGATAAGTCTATTTTATATAGGCTCAATACACCAACCTGAATCCTACTTTCTCACCTCTAAGACTTGTTTAATAAGGTGGGTGATGTTTAAAGATGTATTCTTGAAATTTAATTAACATCTTTAAGGTTGCTTTGAAAGTCACATAGAAAGGGTTCTGTGCTGTTAGAAACTTGGTTGCATGTGGTTTTCACAGCAATTGCAACAATAAATGTTGATTGCAGAAAAGCACAACCCGATTAAGTGTTTCAGATCGAATATAATTTATTACTAGAGAAGCCATAATATAAATATAGTATGAAATAAATCAGGGACGTCAGCCAAAGTATGTAAAATCCATGATCTTGGTGATAAGGGGTAACTAAAAGAAAATTTCTTCCAAATTAAAAGAAGACACTCAGGAGAATTAAATGGCTCTGACAGATGACTTTGCTGAAATTAGGAGATAAATGGGCAGATAGATAGATAGATAGTAAATAGATAGTGAATCTATCTATCTATCGATCTGCCCATTTATCTCCTAATTTCAGCAAAGTCATCTGTCAGAGACATTTAATTCTCCTGAGCGTCTTCTCAGGAGAATAAAGATAGCCCAACCCCAAATATGTAGTAAGGTGAAATAGTGGGATGATTCGAGCGCTAAGCATCTTCTTAGGCAAGAGTTTGGATAGAGGCAGGCTGCCGTGTCCTTTGTGGATTTGGTTTAGCCAGTGGGCTCTTCACAAAATGAAGAGACAAGCATGTGGTCACTGACCCTCTGAAATGCTTTAAAACCTTGCACTGTTCCAAAGAGCATTCCTTTATTCATCAACATTTTATTGAGGCATTTGGTGTTTGTTCCTAGAAGGCTTTTCTTAAGAACTAGGGAGACACAGCAAAGAGTGCTTTAACTAAAGTTTAAACTGTCTCGGTGTCTTGAACTGTGGAGCTCTTTCTTGGCCAGTGTCATTTCAGCTGTTTTTCTCAGAAGAGTTCTTGAGTCCCCACCAGAATGTAAACTCCACAGTAGGGAGATCCTTATCTGTCTTGTTTACTCTTGGGAACAAGCATGTGCCTGATTCAGAGTTAAGGGTTCAGTGACTATTTGCTGAATGAATTATGAATGAAGAAAGGAACGAATGTTGCATAGTTTACATTATTATCCCATCTTTACAGATGAAGATACTGAGCCATGAAAGGAAAAAACTTCACCTGAGATCATCCCCCGTCGCCCCTCATGTGATGGAACGGAGAGTCACAAAACAGAGGTGCCTTTGCCTTTTGTTAAATCTCTAACATTAGATTAATGTGTCTAAGGTTAATTACTGGATTATTAATAATAAACTGGGTTTATGGCTACAGTTTATTAAAGCTTCCAAATTACTCATTAGTAAAAGACAGCACTCATTTCTTCAGTATAATAACTGAATACCCGAGACGATCACGAACATTTCCATTATACGCCTGACGTCTCAGCTAACAGTTGCTGGCCTGGAACTCCTCTCCCCAGGTCAGCACCTTTCTTAAACCTATTGACAGAGATGCAAACAGCAAGGCCACCCCCAGGGTTGGAGACTGCCCTGCAGGCACCTCTGGGAGACCTGGGGGCTGCCAAGATTCAGTGGCTTTGGGGAAAAGCTCAGAGGCAATGAAGTCGGGTGCACCTGAAGTGGGGTGCCGTGGTCAGGCACCTGGCCACCACAGAGGTGCTCAAAACCTGTTGAAGCCTCAATCCCTTCACTTTTTTTTTTTTTTTTTTTTTTTGCGGTACGCGGGCCTCTCACTGTCGTGGCCTCTCCCGTTGTGGAGCACAGGCTCCGGACGCGCAGGCTCAGCGGCCATGGCTCACGGGCCCAGCCGCTCTGCAGCATGTGGGATCCTCCCGGACCGGGGCACGAACCTGTGTCCCTGCATCGGCAGGTGGACTCCCAACCACGGCGCCACCAGGGAAGCCCAATCCCTTCATTTTTGATACAGAGACAACTATACCAGCCTTCAAGGGTAGCACGTCAAATGAGAGGGGTGGGTGACACGTGCGAAAGGCCCTCCCTCAGCCAGTTAGTACAAATGTCTGTTGAATGAATTTGTTGTCCCAAACAAACCATTTGTGAGCCCACTCCCCCCATGAAGACACTGCCAGCTCATGGGAAACCACAGGGCACGCATTCTAGCCCTGCTTCTAAGAGCCGAGTGACCAGCTATGACATTTTACAAGCCGGTTATTGACGCTCATGGTGAAATTCCAGGCACTGTGGCAAACATGACAGTTTTGGGAAGGGACTCTGTTGGTGACATAGCAGGCAGTCGGCTGGTAGATAAAGCCAGCCTTCCTTACTGACTTTTTCAGCTTGGATGCAGGCAGGCTCCCTGAGGAGGATGATTCATTCCTGCATCTGGTTCTGGTTATTCCAGATGCTGCCCTGAAAGAGGACTGTTCTCTGTTCTTCACTCCCACACCCAGAAAGAACAGGAGATGGAAGAGAGTCGGCCTGGTGTATTTAGAAGACCGACTTCCCTGTGTGATTGGAGGGCAGTGTTCTTGACCAAGACAAAAAAGAGATGCAGCAAGAAAGAAAAGACAAGGAGATGATTTTACAAATCTACTACGGGCAGGGAATGTGCTTTGAATATGTTGAAGGTTTGGGTTATTTTTGCCATTGTAGGGAGAGTTTTCACTGACACAACCACGGTCTGTCACCACGTCCGGGCAGGTGTGAGGCACTCCCTGTGCCAACAGGAGCAGAATCACCTCTGGGTAAGGCTGCATAATCCGCGTGAGGCTCAAAACTGGGTCCTTCCCTGTCAACACCATACTTTACATAGCAAAGACAACCGGCTTGACTGCTCTGCGAAAAATGCTGAAAGACCTCTTGAAAACAACAAGACCCTCCCTGTCCAAAATTTTCCATTTAGAAAAGCCTCTGCAATTTTTAGTCCTTCGTAAGAATATAAATAAGTCCAGAAGCAATTGTTCACTTTTTCCCCTTCACCTGAAATTCCCACCCCACTGTCGCCAACTATAGAAATTCCATCCTTAAGACCTAGCCCAAATGAAGTCCCCATGACCACCCACACCGAAGTGAAGGTAGGTAGGCACAAAAGAGACAGTTTGTCTCCTTTATAATCTGATCTCAGGTAGACCTTTGTATTTTAATATTTATTTATTTATTTTTGGCTACGTCAGGTCTTAGTTGTGACGCGAGGGCTTCTCTCTAGTTGCGGCGTGCGGGCTCCAGAGCACACGGGCTCAGTAGTTGCGGCACGCAGACTTAGTTGCCCCTTAGTATGTGGGGTCTTAGTTCCCCAACCAGAGATCAAACCCACGTCCCCCGCATTGGGAGGCGGATTCTTAACCACGGGACCACCAGGGAAGTCCCCCTCAGATAGACTTTTGTGTCCTGGGAAGAACAATGCCAACATTTTTGGCATTGTACATGTGTGTTATGGACTGTAGGTCAAATTCACATGTTGAAGCCCTAATTCCCAATGGAATGGTATTTGGAGGTGGGGTCTTTGGGGGCTGATTAGGTCCTGAGGGTGGAGCCCTCGTGATGGGATAGTACCCTGATAAGAGGGTACAAGAGAGCTTGCCTCTCTCACTGTTCCCCACCGTGTGAGGACACCAAGAGGCCATCTGCAAAGCAGGAAGCAGGCAGACCCGGGTCTGCTGGCGCCTAGATCGTGGGCCCCCGTTTCCAGAACTATGAGAAATAAGTATTTGTTGTTTGTATCCTTCTAGCGGCCTGAACCCAGACAATGTGGAAATGGCTTCAAATTCATATAAAATCTTTGGCTTACTGAGAATGTATAGATGTAGTTAGAGAGAGGATGAAGGAGATAAAAAATGGCTGATGGAGAGGAGAGACAAAAGTATGTGGCAATGGGGACTTCCCTGGCAGTCCGTGGGTAAGACTCCACACTCCCAGTGCAGGGGGCCCGGGTTTGATCCCTGGTCGGGGAACTAGATCCCCCATGCATGCCGCAACTAAGAGTCTGCATGCTGCAACTAAGAAGTCCACATGCCGCAACTAAGACCCGGTGCAGCCAAAATAAATAATAAATAAATAAGTTTTTTTTAAGTATGTGGCAATGATTTACTGATTGAGAAGTAAAGGGAATTCCTCTCTCTCTGTTCCTCTAAACAATCTGCGCTCAACTTGTACACGCTCCCAGATGCGGAATGTGTTTTTCTTCCTTCTGTGTTTCTCTTCATGTCAGCTGCCCTGACATTTGTCAAATGGGCTCCTGGCTCTTGGCTTGTGGATGTCTCCACTTTGAGCTTTGTAGATGGTTGTCCAGCCTCCCTGGGGGAGTTCAGGAGAAGCCCCTGGAGCTCGCTGCTCCACGGGAGACACTAGGCAGCTTGCTCCTTACCTCTTTCATCGTTAGCCAGAGCTCAGGCACTCGCTTAAAACTTTATGAAGTTCAAAAGACTGACTTTCGGGGACCATAGTATTTTCACTCTATGGTCTCTTTTTGGATTTGATCTATGTCCTTGAATCTTTTTAACTTGAAATATTATCAAAATACCAAGATGCTTTGGAGAATGAAAATGACTATGGAAAAATGAAAACGGTTGTCTGTTAAGTTTCTGTGATTGTATTTTAATTTTTGTGAAGATGTTGTTTAAACATTTGATACATTAAAATTGTCAAGTACTGTGAGTCACAGAGAGTGAGATGCTACTGAACACTGAAAATACGAAATATATGTGCTGTTGTCAGTGAACCTGACCCCGTCTAACCTGCAAGACAGGAAGTAAAGGAGAGCAGCTCCCGCCTTTGAGTAAATGACAGTCACTGGCCAGTGCCCAAGGGGAGCCCTTAATAAGTACTTGTCAAACGGATGAGAGGTGGGTGGAGGAGGGAATCTCACCAACAGCTTGGCCCCCATCATGTTGTGATACAGCTCACAACTTCATCCCAGAGGTCGACTCAAAAAACAAGTTGTATCACATTCGTAATGGTCTTCGAAGTATCTCTTCATCCTTTCCCCAATGTCCCCACCATACTCCAGGTCCCGTCATCCGTCCTGGCGTGGCCGGCCTTCCCAACTCCAAGCCACTCCCTCCAAGTTGCCTCTGCCAGCCTCCTCTTTCACAGCGCCTCCAGTTGGGTGTCTCCCATTTTTTTTTTATTGTGATATAGTTGCTTTACACTGTTATGTCAGTTTCTGCTGTACAGCGAAGTGAATCAGCTGTACGGATGCATACATCCCCTCCTTCTTATACCTCCCTCCCATCCCCCATCCCACCCATCTGGGTCATCACAGAGCACCGAGCTGATCTCCCTGAGCTATACAGCAGGTTCCCACTAGCTATCTGTTTTACACGTGGTGGTGTATATAAGTCAAACCTAATCTCCCGAGTCATCCCACCCACCCCTCCCCCCAACCCTGTGTCCATACGCCCCTTCTCTACGTCTGCGTCTCTGTTCCTGTCCTGTAAATCTCTACCATTTTTCTAGATTCCACATAAATGCGTTAATTTACGGTATTTGTTTTTCTCTTTCTCACTTAGTTCACTGTGTATGACGAACTCTAGGTCCATCCACGTCTCTACAAATGACCCAATTTCATTCTTTTTGCTACCACTTTAGGCCCAAACTCTCTCTGGCGATCACCTTCATCCTTGTTCCTAGCTCTGTGCCCAGCCGTCCATTTGGTTAGGAAGTCTTTCTTCCTCACGACCACCTGTCCAAATTCTACCTATTCTTAAAAGTTTGGTTTAAATGCCATGTCACTGACCCTTACTGCATCCCCTCTCGCTGTAGTGTGGTAACCGTAGCATCCATGCCCACCGACACACCGTGGGCATTGACCTGAGTGGCTCCGCGGAGCCCACCGTGGTTACACAGGTGGCTGCATGCCCGCCTACGGGCGAGCCATCCGCTGGGAGCTTCCCTGTCCGCCTCCACACAGCCGCCCCCAGCCCCGCCCCTCTCCCTGCTGGTCCAGCGCCTATAGGCTGTCACCCTTCAGTGACCTCCCTCAGTCCCTAGAACTGTTAGGCTAAAACCCCAGAAATATGGAGAGTTATGATTAAGCTGTTGTTTTTTTTTTTTCCTGCTTTTTAATTTTTATTTTATTTTATTTTATTTTGCAGTACGCGGGCGTCTCACTGTTGCGGCCTCTCCCGTTGCGGAGCACAGGCTCTGGACGCGCAGGCTCAGCGGCCGTGGCCCACGGGCCCAGCCGCTCCGCGGCATGTGGGATCCTCCCGGACCGGGGCACGAACCTGCGTCCCCTGCATTGGCAGGCGGACTCTCAACCACTGCGCCACCAGGGAAGCCCCTGATTAAGCTGTTTTGAAAACATCATACAACAGAGGCCAGAGAGAGGTCGAGAAAACTACATTGCAGAAATATTAGTTATGTTTTATATCAATAACCGAGAGCTAGATGGAACCCACTATTGCACAGTCTCTGCACTCTCCTCTAAACCAGGGTCAGAAACACAAAAGCCAAGCTTGCTGTGTGTCATATATTTGGGGGCAAAGTCAAGGAATTTTCTGAAGCTGAGCTCATCTGTTTAATAGACACTTTCATCTAAGAAGCTCTGCGTGCTGTAAACGCGTTAGCACCTAGGTCCCGATAACACCCCTATTAAGAAAAAGACAAACAAAAGGAAACACACCAAGCTCATAAGTATACAGAACAGGTTGGTGGCCGCCAGAGGCGGGGGTGAGGGGAGGGCAAAGAGGGTGAGGCGGGGCAAGAGGAACAAACTTCCGGGCTTCCCCGGTGGCGCAGCGGTTGAGAGTCCGCCTGCCGATGCGGGGGACGCGGGTTCGTGCCCCGGTCCGGGAAGATCCCACATGCCGCGGAGCGGCTGGGCCCGTGAGCCATGGCCGCTGAGCCTGCGCGTCCGGAGCCTGTGCTCCGCAACGGGAGAGGCCACAACAGTGAGAGGCCCGCGTACCGCAAAAAAAAAAAAAAGGTGCAAACTTCCAGTTACAAGATAAACAAGTCCTGGGCATTCCATGTACAGCCCAGCGACTCTATTTAATAATACTGCATTGCATATTTCAAAGTTGCTAAGAGCTGAAATCTTAAAAGTCCCCATCACAAGAAAAAAGTTTTTATAACTATATAATGATGGCAGATGGTAACTAGTCTTATCGTGGTGATCATTTCGCAATGTATAGAGATATTGAATCATTATATTGTACACCTGGAACTAATATGTATACCTTCATACAAAAATTTTTAATAAAAAATTTTAAACAGAGGGAAGTTACATTGCCTTCCCCCAATGGTGGGGAAACTGGTAAAGACAGAGAAAAGTGATTTACTTGCACTCAGGGAACACAGCGGCGGAGACGGTGTCTCACACTGGCGTGCCTCACGGCCTGTTCCTTGATGTTCATTTGTTCTTTCATCCACTGTGCACCAGACACAGGGCTAGTCACGGGAAGCAAGCGTGAGCAAGGGCCTGCCCTCAGCCAGCTTATCATCTAATAGGTGTGGACAAGGTAACCAGGGTGGGTCTAAGGGAGCAGTCTCCACTGAGTCCTCACCATGCCTGGCATTCCCCCTCACAGCACCTCGTGAAGGAAAGATTTACCAGCCAGGACACGGAAGCCCAGAGGCTGCCCACCGGCACGTGCAGAGCAGGACCCCGACATGCTGCTGTTTCCCCGGTGCCCATTCACCCTGCAGCCAATGTCCCCCCACTCACAGCACCCGCCTCCCATGGGCAGCCCAGCCTGGCCTGGGCCACGGTGCCTGCTTTTTCTCAAGTGTCCTTTGGATGCCACTTGAGTCTCTCCTTGCTTGTTCATCCAGGAGGACAGGCGAATGGTCCCGGAGACATGAAGACAGACTTCATGGCCTTGGAGGAGACCACAGGACGGTCTCCAAACTCCCACCCAAAGAATAAGCCAGCTTCGCAGGGTCACACAGCACCAGGGGCCTCTTCAACATCCCCTGCAGGTGCACTAGTCTCCACCCTGGCCCGCTCGCACCGGGCGTCCACTGCATCACTCACCTCCCCCCGCCGCGCCAGCCTGCCACCTCCATCACGGTGCTGTCGGCCCCTCTCATCCTTGTAGCCTGAGCTCCATATGTGAAGTGTTTGCCTCCTGACATTCAAAGCTAAGCTTCTGAAACTCACAAAAAACCCAAAAATCCCTCTTTCTCCTACATACACATGGAGCCTGGTACATAGAGGTCAGAAACATCTTGGATGTCAACTTTCCTGCTTTTTCTGGGTTGAGGAAGACGATTGACCCTTCATTCTGCTGGGTGCTTTTGCATCTTCTCCCCCATGGGGGCCAATGTTCCCCAGCCGGAAGACTGTGTCTCCCCCGGTGGAGGAGATCATGGGCTGCGAAGAGAAAGCATGTCTCATAGGGGCAGACGGTGTGAGATGTGGAGCAGGGCAGCCCGCATCCCGGTGCTGTCACCCCTGTCGGTGCAGTGTGACGGGGACAAATTTCCACATACATGAAGTACTGCAAAGAGCGCCTGGCACAGATTAAGCTCCCAAAGCTATTAGGATCTCAGAATTAAATGCCATCACCAGAGCAGAGTGGGATATGGCTGGACGGTACGCGTTCGTAAGGAACGTGGTGTGCAGAGACCTCCACCCTTGAGGACCAGAGAGGAAGATCTGGGAGCTGCCAGGTTTCAGAGCAGACATGACTGGGCTGTGAAGGTAGAGGAAGAAGCAGGAAGAGATTGGGATCACGGGGGAAGGGTGGGAGGGAAGGGAGGGTGACTGTGGGAGGGTGGAAACCAGGCCAAGGAGGAGGGCCGCCATTGTGGGGAGGGAGTGGGGAGCAGAGCCTCGGTGCCTGGAGGAGCTAGATTTGGGAAGGAAACATGGAGTGCAGAAGCCTCAGCGGTCCAAGGGGGACCCCGGCTTGCCCCGGAAAAGCCACTACTGCCAGGATTCCCATGGTCTCAGAACCACAGGCAAGGGAGATAGCACCCAGATGGGTTTTTAGATAGTGCGGCCTCTTACCATGAAGCCTCTCCCGTCTCCACCCAGACCAGGAACGTCCTTACTTAGGCCAGGAGGCTGAGAAACGAGGAAGCCCTCTGTGGCTTAGCTGGCAGCACCTCTGAAGGCCAGGGAGCTGGGCCCAGGGAGACAGATGAGAGCGATGGCCGTGGCAGCCTGAGGTGGAGAGGGGTGTGGGGTGCACAGGGTTATTCTAGGACGGCTGGGTGTTTGCACCTTGCGAGGGACCAAATCTGCCCCTCCATCTCCAGGGATAAAGATTCTATGTTGGCCAAACTTCAGTCAGACTCCTGAACCTTCTCCCAGGCCCATCTGCGGACCTCTTTGTAAGATCCAGTTTCAGCAAGAACCTTGCTAAGTCAGTTGAACCAGAAGCCCACCCTCCATATCTGACATGGTTCCTCACCACTCCCTCCCCACACCCCCAGAGGACCTTTGGCCATGATAATACTTTTCCATGCGTGGATAATTGTCCATCCACTTGTCCCCACTCTGGTCCTTGGCTATCAACTGCCACTTACCCGTGTTGTACTCGGAATTGAGCCCTGTTATATACTGAGGTGTCTTTTCCCTATTGCAATAGTCCCGAATAAAATCTGTTTTTGTCCCTTTAACTGGTGTCCAGCTCTGGTTTTTCTTGGACACTGGCTGGGTTCTCACCCTCTGCCCAAGATCCTTCTCTGCTTCCCCCAAAGCACTGGGGCTGCTGTGCTGCCTCCGTGGTCCCTTCATCACTCAGATGTGTGGGGGACATTTCCTAGCTGTTTCATCTCTTAAAAGTAGACTGAATTCCTCTCTATTTCCTTATTTATTTCATTCTTTTTTCTCACCACTTTCAGATTCATGTCATCCTCCCCTGCCCTCTGGCCCTATAAGACAAGCCCCTCTGAACACACCTGGCTGTTGTGCTCTGTCCCCTTGCCAAGCCGCAGGGTCCCCCCTGCTGAACGAGACAGCCAGGCCTGGTGGCTCTGGGACCTGGTGGGAAACTCTTCTCTCAGGCTTCCACTGCCGTGCTGCCGTCCTGGATTTGTTTCTGCATTTCTCACCATTCCTTCTCTGTTTTCCTATTCTTCTGCAAGGCCCAAGCCCTGGCATCATCTTCCCTGCCTGAGGATTACCTATAGCACTGACTGCCTCTCCCCCAAATGCGTTCCTTAGGATTCCAAGGAATAGTGAGTGAATGCTACCCCTCAGCAGCTGAAACTCTGCATTTCCACCCCGCTTCCAGGGCTGAGACTGAGGACCTGTGGACCACATTTTGAGTAGCAAAGGTCTAAAAAGCAAAATGCCGTGCAGAAATTTAAATTCCCTACCTAATGACGTAATGAGCATTAGGCTTTCCCTGCAGCATAAGAGGATCTAGAAGAGGGGTGACGGATGAGCCGGGAAGGTATGGGGAAGAGATGGTGAGAACAGCCACACAGCATCCCAACCATGATGTGAAGACGTTTGTGCTGTGCGGTCGAGTGGCCGAGCCCCCGCTGCTTCTCCTCGCTCTGACTCAGGAGAAAGTGATGAATGCACGGTCAGCCACCCTGACATGCATGGGCCACGGCAAGGGGGCAGGCAGAGGGTCATATGCCCTGTGTCTCAACAGCTAAAAGTTATAAATCAGAGTAACAAACTATTTAAAAAGTATATGCTATAGCCTCCTAACTTGAAAACTGTACCTTCGTAAAGACCTGGAAGACCATGTTTGAATGTACACGTTTTAGAATCCTTGGAGCTCCACGTGAATCGGTGGCACAGGGTGGCACCCAGCTACCTCCTTGGCCCTCCCAGCTCTGACTGGCACGGCTACGGGCTGCGAGTGCAGGCACGTGGACACCTTGACCCACCCATCTGAGCTACGTCAGCAAAATACTATCACATCTCTGCTTAATTCCTACCTATTGAATTATCGGTGCTTAGCAAAAAAGAAAAAAAGAAAAAAAATTAACGGAGGGGGCAGTGTGGGTGGCGTTCCGTGCCACCCTTTCCTAAGCACGTGCCTGGAGTGTGTGCAAGAGAGGAAGATGCAAATCTGCTGTGTTCTCTGTTAGTCTTGAAGGGTAGCAGAACCTGCCACCCTAAAACATGCTATTTTGTTCTAAGGATTATTTTGAGCTGAAGGCAATTGGAAGAAGAAGATACCAGAAAAGCTCCCTGCTCTCCCCCTATCTGCCTAAAAGCAGGATGTAAATTCGCAAAGCTGTCCCCCGCCACCTCCCTACCAGAAAAGACAAAGGCTAATTCCCCTAGACAACTTTAGACCCTTATCCAGGGAGAAAGCTTGGACTCAGATCTGTGTAACAAGCTTCACTCGCGTTTACGATGCTTTTCCAGGTGACCTCCCAAAACTCTTCTACCCCACACCTTTCTTTCCTTTGTCTTTAGCTCAAGATGTTATTTAAGCTGGAGTTCTAAGCCACCTTGGAGAGTTTCTCATTTTTCCCTGGGTTTCTCCCAGGTATACCTGAGGTATACATGTTAATAAACTTCTGTGTGCTTTTCTCTTGTTAATCTGCGTTTTGTTGCAGGGGTCTTAGCCAAGAGCTCAGAAGGGTAGAGGGAAAATTCTTTTCCCTCTTCCACAGTTTCAATTGTTTCTTGTTTGTCTTTCATAGAAGAAGTGTTTAAAAATACACTACCCCCCCCCCCCCCCCGCCTTCTAAATGCAAAAAACCTACCTTATGTAGTGCTGGACATAAGAAAGTGCAATCTATCCCCATGCTGGAAGAAAAACATATTGTGTTTTCATGTTGTGGTTGGACTTCTGGAGAGATGGTTTGTCGGACTTCAATATGGCATTCAAGGGTAATTTGGACTCTACTCAATATTTACCTTATACATGGTTCTCTATAATCGGAACAGTGCTTTAGAAATTATAGCAGAATAAGATGACCCAGGAGAACAGGGGCTGTTGTTCCTATAAGAGCATGGAGGTCTCAAGTAGGACCGGGAGGCATAGATGTCAGAAATCAGTCAGACTTGGTAAAGCCCATCTTTCCTTATTTTTAAAAAATATTTATTTATGTATTTATTTATTTATTTTGGCTGCGCTAGGTCTTGGTTGCAGCACACGGGATCTTCGTCGTGGCATGCGGACTTCTTAGTTGCAGTGTGTGGACTCTTAGCTGTAGCACGTGGACTCATTAGTTGTGGCATGCATGTGGGATCTAGTTCCCCGACCAGGGATGGAACCCGGGCCCCCTGCACTGGGAGCGCAGTCTTACCCACTGGACCGCCAGGGAAGTCCCAAGCCCATCTTTCTGAACAAATCTAATCAAGTCATTGCCATGTTTTAACATCTCCCTCAGAGAACGAAGTCCACAGTTCTTAGTACAAGTGCAAGATCTCTTAGTACAAGTACAAGTGTAGGCTCCACACTACCTTTCCAGCCCCATCTACAAAGCCATCTCAAGGTGCCGGGCACCTTCCCATCTCTGATGATTTTCTCCCGATTTTGCCGCTTCTAGGAAGGTTCTTCTATCCAACCTGGCATACTCTTATTCACCTCCAAGACCCAACACACTCATCACCTCCTCTGAGTAGCCATCTCCCAGCTATCTACTTAGGCAGAAATAAATCGGTCCTTTTGGTTTTCCCACAGCACTTTGTTCTTCCACAGTCACCATCGTTTTGTATTATTTATCTTCCTTCTGAATCAAGCCCGAGATCAAGCAATCCAGGCGAGGGAAGCAAGAAAAGACACCCAACAAGAAAGCAGTTGGAAAATAGCAAAAGCCAGGGTAATGCTAGGGCCCTGGACAAAGTAAGACAAGGGTATCAAATCAGAGGCTAAGGTAGAAACGAGAGACCATCTGCAGGTGAGGCCGGAGCACAGAGCACGGTCCAGACTGGTAAGTCTGGGCGGAGTGACAGCATCTGATTTACAGTGATGGCAGCTGGTAGGAAATGCTTCTCGGAGCCCTCTCTGATCTCCCAGGAGCTCTGCACTCGTGGTGTTGGGGAACAGAATGAGGACAGACACACTTGTCTCTCCTGAGATTTCATAGCACACTTTTCTAACTCATTTTGACGCCTTTCCCAGCTTTTCCAGATTTGATCATATCACCAAGTTTCCTGGTAAAACCTCTTTCAAAACCCCCTATAGGATGCTCCCCTCAGTGGTTTTATTGTCTTTTTGAAGCTTTAAATGCTGGTTAAGTAATGCGAAGGGTCCACCTAGATTGATCGCACCATAGCTGCTTAAACAACTGAGAAATTGTTTCTCGCGCCTCAATTCTCTCACTTCACTGTAAAGAAAGGAAAACCAATGGTTTATATAGGGCAATGTGATTGTCATTTTCCCACTGAATATGTTTCTCTCTCTGACTTGTCCACCTTTTCCTACTGCTGTCCTATTGTCCTCTACTATTCCTAATAGTAGAGTTATTGTTATTCCTAATTTGCATGCAGTATTTAAATTATACATTAAAAAAAGACACGGCTTTTTAAGATATTTAAAAATCTGATTTCTAAAACAATGTGACTTCAGGCCAGGAACTTTTTCAAACTCTTGACTTTAAAAGAAGCATTTAAATAGAACATCGCAAGTTTTTTTTTTTAAACTTTTTGGCCACACCCCACGGCATGTGGGATCTTAATTCCCCTGACCAGGGATTGAACCAGCACCCCCTGCATTGGAAGCACAGAGGATCTTTACTGGATATAGCTCTTGCTAGGAATCAAGTGCACTGTTTAACATTAAGTGCTACCAAAGGGAAAGGAGCAAGTTTGTCTGTTTGCAAGGTATCAACAGAGCCTTAACTTGCATTTACAGGGATGTATGCTATAATCATAGTGGACGTGCGTACGTACAGGACCCAGAGTACAAGTGAAATTTTCCTTGTGAGAGGCTGAAGCTGGGGTAATTTTCCTGACTAATGTGAAACAGAGAACTGTTCCTATAAATTGCAGTAATCGAAGCCCATTTGCAAAGAGGTAGAAGACTTGGGGGCCCGTTGCTGTCATCTAAGCTCATTTTAGCAGCTAAAGGTTAACTCACCATTTCCTGGGGAGGGGTCTCTCCAGAGGACTGAAGCCCAGTAAAGGTGAGGCAGTGTTTGGTGGCCATGTCCACGGTATGGCCCACAGATGTCATTACCCTGGTGTTCATGAGTCCTCATACTCAAACATTCCATGACTCGCTCTGTTATTAACTTGCCACCTCTTGCTTCTTGTGATTTCTTTCTTTTCTCTTTGTTGCAGCGTGCGGACTTAGTTGCTCTGCGGCATGTGGGATCTTAGTTCCCCGACCAGGGATTGAACCCACGTCCCCTGCATCGGCAGGCGGATTCTTAACCACTGGACCACCAGGGAAGTCCCACTTCTTGTGTCTTCTAACCGTCTGTTGGTTTAGTAGCGGGACACTGACTTCACACCAAGGCGTAGTAGAGAAAGGTGAGGGAAAGAGCCTCATGTGCCTCGTGAGGGTCTGGCTGGACCACACAGCTCAGCCTGCTTTCCTGAGTTCCTTTTAAAAAGGAGAAATTCCCCTGCATCTCTTAGGCCCTCGGGTATCCGCCCACTGACACCTGGCAAGAGCCACGCCCCCTGCGTTTTACAAACAGGGAACCTCGCAATTGCCCAAAGTTAGCAAGTTGGGGGATGCCTTTTCCCCAACCCTCAAAACTAGCTTATTTATAATGTCCCAACACCAAACTAATGAAAGTAAAGTGAAACCTGAAGTGTCAGTCGGGCGAGGACGGAATCACTTGTCTGCGCAGAGAGAAGAGCCGCCCTTTGCTCCACCGAGACGTCGCTGGACCTCACCCCCAAGCCCTTTTCAATTTTGCGTTGCAGATGTCAGTGTCCCAGGCCACCTCTCACTCCTCTGTCGCAGCCCTTCTCTCACTTAGCCGTCATTACTGATTTTCTCCAGAGACACCTGCTGAAGATGGTAAAGACGTAGGCTCTGGGTCACATGGCCAAGGCTCAGATCCCAGCTCCGCCATCTGCTGGCTGTGTGGTCTGAAGTGACTCTTTTTCTCCTCTTCCATTTTTACATAGGTGCTACCTTATTTCCGCTTCTACGTGTCTCACAGGAGGACTAAATGAGACAAGTGAGTGCTTAGCACGGTGCCTGGCAAATAGTAAATGCTCAGCAGCTCTCAGCTGTGACTATTATGATTGCTTGTCTCTTTCTGTAACTCAACTATGAGCGGGCAGCGATTATGTCTTTTTCGTTTCTGTTCCCCAGCGCTTAATTAGCTCAGCGCCTAGCACTTATGATGCGTTCTCAGTAAACATCTACTGGTTGGATGGACAGGGTGAATGAAAAAATATATGAACTGGAGACAGACAGTTCAGTGTAAGCAGTGTCCTGTGTCCCATGTTGTTCTTTTCTCTTGTATTGGAAAGACACATGTAACGCTGAGAACCAATGTAGGGACAGTTTCCTCTGCATCCCTGTTAGGTGGACACTGTGTCCCTTGTCTACTGTGTCATGGTCTGAGAACTATCTTTTCACCATAGTCACCAACGTTTTTCCCCAGACAAAAGCTACCTACCTACACTTACGACCAAGAAGGTAGACTAGGTAAGAGCGATGGGTTTAGCTATCTCAACAAAAGCTCGGTTCTACAGAATCTGTTTTCTCATGATGCAAATTGCTGCAGATATAGCCACAAGCAAAAAGAAATAGCAGAGGGGCTTCCCTGATGGTGCAGTGGTTAAGAATCTGCCTGCCAATGCAGGGAACATGGGGGCAAGCCCTGGTCCGGGAGGATCCCACATGCCATGGAGCAACTAAGCCCATGTGCCACAACTACTGGGCCTGAGCTCTAGAGCCCGCGAGCCACAACTGCTGAGCCCGTGTGCCAGAACTACTGAAGCCCGCGCGCCTAGAGCCGGTGTTCTGCAAAAAGAGAAGCCACCGCAATAAGCCTGTGCACTGCAATGAAGAGTAGCCCCCGCGAGCCACAACTAGAGAAAGCCTGCGCGCAGCAACGAAGACCCAATGCAGCCAAAAATAAATAAAATAAAATTAATTAATTAATTTAAAAAAAGAGAAATAGCAGAGAAACATATATGTGTAACAAAATACAAAGAGATACATGGACCATATGATCTCACAATTCAGGGTCACAGTTACCTCTTAGGGATGACAAGGGCTGCTGATGAGAATGGGGGGAGAGTACATGGAGGGCTCCAACTGTTTTCTTAAGCCAGGTGGTGAGTGCCTAGGTGTTTGTGTATCATTTTTTATACTCCTTGTGTTTATTGTTTAATAAGTTGAAAGTAATAGCCAAAGATCATGAAGACAGTTCAAAAAGGAAATACAAATGGCCAATAAACACAAGAAAAGCTGTTAAAGTTGGGAGCCGGAGAGGGAGAGAGAGATTGAGACAGAGACAGAGACAGAGGGAGTGAAGGAGGGAGAGAGGGGAGTGGGGAGAGAGATCAAGAAAGAAAGCCTAGCTGGATAGAGCAGAGAAGGCTCTACCAAGAGGAGGAAAGAAGCAGCTATGTAACGAGGGGGTAAAGGAGGATAGGCTGTGAGACGCACTCACACACTCTGCCTCCTACTCTTTTTTAAAAATTATTTATTTATTTATTTGGCTGTGTCGGGTCTTAGTTGCAGCACGCAGACTCAGTAGTTGCAGGGTGTGGGCTCAGTAGTTGCGGCACGCCAGCTTAGTTGAACCGCGGCATGTGCAATCTTAGTGCACCGAGCAGGGATCGAACCCGTGTCCCCTGCATTGGAAGGTGGATTCTTAACCACTGGACCACCAGGGAATTCTCATCCTACTCTTGACATTAGGACAGAGTGAGGGATTTGAAAGGCTTTCCTGAGAGTGAGTCTGAGGAGGCAGAAAAAACCCAAAGTTTAGACTATGAAATTATTTATGGCCCTTATGCCCAACACAGGGTGGTTTAAGGACAGTGAGAGCCAGAACTGGACTGGTCTACAAAGCGGTACAAACTACAACAGTGGTTGCTTTCTCCCACGTCTGCCACGAAGGATTCAAAATGCAGAGGCCTTGGGTAGAGGTTTTATCGGTATAAAAGTCTTTATGTTTACACCAAATGCATATAAAAAGGAGAAACTATTTTAAAGTAGCTCTGACTTTTCTGAAAGAATCTTCTCCAATTAGTTAATTAGAGATCATTTGATTTAAGAATTTGTAGTTGGCTGACTATACAACAAGCAAAAGTTTTAGGGCCAGAAGAAACACTGTGGATCGTTTAGGTTCACACTTTCATTTAAATTTAAATTAAGGCTGGAAGGATTAAGTGATTTGCTCGGTGGAAGGCGGCAGGGCTGGTTCTGGAACCCAGGTCTCCTGACTGGATGCTGTGCACAGCTCATGTGGCTGCCTTGGTTCTAGAACAGCCTCGGGAGGGTTCCGACTGTGAAATCTCACAGGGACGTCGGGACATTCTGCTGTCCTCACACATGGCACAGCACATCCCGGTCTGCTCCTCTAACTGCAGGAACTGAGACACCCAGTGCAGGACTGACCTTGGATGAGGTGGCCCAAATTCACTGTCAGAAAGGCATCCTGATGTGACTCTCTTGTCAACAGTCATCTGTGTGATGACGAACTTCTCAGCTTTGGATTATGCAGCCGATAAAAAGAAGAGGCACAAGCCAATATGCCAGAGTTAGCAATTTTGAGGTTCGTGTCACCTGGTCCATCCAGTTTCCTCAGCAGAGTTTCTTCCCTGCTCTGTTCACACCAGATTTCGTAGGCTGTGTTATACCGACCTAATTTGAGTTCTCTCTCCTAGTAGGGCCATGGGCTCCTTCGGGACGGGGTTTCTTACTCAACTCCAACTCCACTATCTAGGACACTGCTTGGCCTCTAGTGTTGCTGGGACCAAATGATGGCCAAAGGTGTCTGGGAGGAAGGCGCCCTGTGGACCAATCAGGAATATAAGTTAACGTTCATGCTCGCCGAACAAAAGGCCACTTATAATCAGAGGCGCTGTATGAACACGCATCTAAACCAGAATACCTCTGAATGAAAAGGGGCACTATTAATAATTACAGTGGGACAACAGGCATAGATCAAGACTGTTCTGAGCAATCTGGGCTGTATGGCCACCCATCTTGTAACTTAGGTTTGGGAAGTTTCTCCTCTGGAAATCATGCTCAGTTAGAAAAGATACATTATTCTAAATACAGGTAAATGTATGACTTGAAACCACTAAGAAGAAAGGTCTGCTGAACAAAATAAAACAACTACATTCTATCAAAGCATATTGGACAAGGTGGGGATTGTCAGCCCAGCAATGTCCATCCCCTTTTCGTTGTCACTACAGGGTCATCACAGGACTCTACCCTATGGCCACAGTTGATGGTTCTTCTGCCATCAATGGTCACCTGACCTCAGCTGGCCCATCAGAGTCCTTTCCCTAAGACCATCCTGGAACTAGGACTGAGGCTGATGGCCTGTCTTTGGGTCCTGGACCAAAGCCTAGTGCTTGTGGTAGCCCTGAGCCTACCACGTGAGGACCGAGGGTCTGCAGACAGCAACAGGAGCAGAGATGGGACCGCCACCTTCCAGCCTGGCCCTAACATTCTGAGGGCCTGAAGCAAGGCTAGAGACGGAAGCCCACATTTCATATGCCTAAATATTTGGAGGTTGTAAACCCATTGTCAAATAGAATATGTTATGTCCTCCTATCTTGGTACATTTCATAATAACAACCGAAAAGGAAAAATATGTGTAAGTGTACAGGTTTTATATGTTCCAAGGTTGGCAAAATACCAAAGACACCTGAGTTTTTTTTTAAGTTATAATTTTTAAAAAAATTTTATTTATTTCTGACTGCGTTGGGTCTTTGTTGATGTGCATGGGCTTTCCCTAGTTGCAGCGAGCAGGGGCTGCTCTTCGTTGTGGTGCACACGCTTCTCATGGCAGTGGCTTCTCTTGTTGCAGAGCATGGGCTCTAGGCACACGGGCTTCAGTAGCTGTGGCGCATAGGCTTAGTTCCTCCGTGGCATGTGGGATCTTCCCAGACCAGGGATTGAACCCGTGTCCCGTGCATTGGCAGGCAGATTCTTAACCACTGTACCACCAGGGAAGTCCCAGACAACTGAGTTTAATCATTATTACACATGGGTGGGTGTTAAAAAAATTTTAGGAGAAATGTAGCAGTGTGTAATCTCAATACTTTCTGGTTTCATCCTGTGCCACCAGAGTATTGGGAAGCTTGGGACTGCTCAGGCTGAACCAGTCTGTGTTTCACCAGGTGGGCTGGGACTGGGCTACCACGCAAGTGCATCACCAATATTAGGGTATAGTTTAGTTGATCCAAAGGTGGAGAGGAAGGAGATATAGAAAGGGAGAGAAGAGAGGTTAAGAACATAGGGATAGGTGAAGACTATTTTAATGAAGGTGTTCCTGATACTGAATACATTGCAGAAGTCAAGACTTTATTAGTCAATAAAGGCACTTAAGATGCAAATTTTCATAGAGCAAAGAGTTTTAAAATCACAAACAGACATATAATACCAATTATATAATGATAGAATTTTTTTTTTAAATTGGAGGCATAAAGTCTGGAATAAGCTTGAGATATTATACAGTTTTTCTCATTGGATTAATCCTAATAAGAAATTGCTTATTGAGAGGACCTGAAATGAAAGGATTCACAAATTAAGTATAGCCACTAGGAGATCGGAGTGGGATCAAGAGGAATTCAGGGATCACTGACACTGGAGGATGTGGCTGTTGACTTCACCCGGGAAGAGTGGGAGCTCCTGACCCCTGCTCAGAAGGACCTGTACCGAGACATGATGCTGGAGAACCACCTGTGTCAGTGGGGTATCAAGTTAGCAAACCTGGAACAAAGAGAACCACCACAGACCTTAGAAGATTAAGTTCATAGTCACCCCCTTCCAGAAATTGAGAAAGTGGATGATCATGTGCAGCCGTGCTGGCAAAACCAAAATATGCTGAAGAGGATGGAAGAGTGTTATGAACAGAATGCGTTTGCGAATATTATTTGTCAGAGCAAAAGTTGTTTTCCTTTAAGGCCAAATCATGATGTATTTGATTTACAGAGAAAAACTTTGAAATCATTTTCAGATGTAATCAACCAGAGTAGAAGCTGTGATTTAAAAGGAGCCTGCTGAGTTTAAAGGAGATGGGATATCTTTTCTCCATGCTAATCATGAGCAAACTTATACTGAAATTAAACATCAGCAAATACACAAAATAGAGAATTGCACGAATGTACTGAATGTGGGAAAGCCTTCCTCAAGAAGTCTTGGCTCAACGAACATAAGAGAATTCATACAGGAAAGAAACCCCATGGATGCAGTGTGTGTGGGAAAACTTTCTCCAACAAGTTCAAGCTCATTGAACATCAGTGAACTCACAAAGGAGAGAAACCCTATGTGTGCTGTGAGTGTGGAAAAGCCTTCCTCAGGAAATTTTAGCTTACTGAACATCAGAAGACTCATATGGGAAATAAACCCCATGCATGCAGTATATGTGGGAAAGCATTCTACAGAAAGTTCAAGCTAACTGAACACTTGAGAACTCGTACAGAAGTGAACCCCTATGAATGTACTGAATGTGGCAAAGCCTTCTGCAATAAGGCAGAGCTCATTATACATCAGAGAAATGAAAGAGGAGAAAAACCCCATGTATGCAATGAGTGTGGGAAAGGTTTCTCCAGAAAATCACAGCTCATTTTGCATCAGAAAGTTCATACAGGAGAGAAATCTCATATATGTAGTGAATGTGGGAAAAGTTTCATAGAGAAGGGCAGTCTTATTATACACTAACAAACTCACACTGGATAGAAACACTGTGGATGCACTGAATGTGATAAAGCCTTCAGCCAGAAGGCATGCCTCATAGCGCATCAGTGATTTCATACAGGAAAGACTCCCTGTATATATGTACTGACTGTGGAAAGTCTTGTTCACAGAAATCAGGACTCTTTAAACATCAGAGAATTCACACAGGAGAGAAACCCTATGGATGCAACGAGTGTGGGAGAGCCTTCACTACAAAGACAATGCTCATCCAAAGAACTCACAGGGGAGAGAGGCCCTATGGATGCAACGAGTGTGGGAGAGCCTTCA
>NW_020838031.1:2453527-2486256 GCF_003676395.1 Aethalodelphis obliquidens
CAGGGGAGAGAGGCCCTATGGATGCAACGAGTGTGGGAGAGCCTTCACTACAAAGACAATGCTCATCCAAAGAACTCACAGGGGAGAGAGGCCCTATGGATGCAACGAGTGTGAGAAAGCTTTCTCCCACATGCCATGCCTGGTTAAACACAAGAGGACACACACAAGAGAGAAAGAAGTAGATTCAGTGAAGGTGGAATATCCTTCCATAAAGGGTCACAGCTTATTAGATATTAGTGAACTCCTGCAAGGGAAAAGCCCTGTTAATATGGTAACTATGCAGATGCCTTCTGCGACCCCTCACTCATCATTACACATCAGTGGGCTCCTCACAGATAGGAACGTAGTCCTTATGGAACAGTCAGATGCCAGAGCTGCACCCTCAGGACATAACAGAAAGTTTGTGCAGGAGAGGAAGCGCATGAATGCGCTGAATGTGGTTATACCTGCAGTGGCCAATTACATCTTATTTTATGGCACAAAAAACACATAGGGAAAACCTGGCACATTCTATGTGGAAAAGCCTTGAGCAGTAATGTATAGCTGATTCTATGGTTATGTATAACCAGAAAGCCTATGAATGCAGAGGTTAGGAAAGCTGTGTTTTGGAAGATAGACCCTATCATCAGTGATCACCATAGGTCATCAGTGAGCTTATACTGGGTAAAAATATAAGAGTGGGAATTCCCTTCCCTCAATACGTGTCATTACATACTGGAGAGAAACTGCTGGAAAGCAGTGAATGGGGCAGGGTTTGCAGTGGTACATTCTGCCTCATCCATTAGCTGATGAAATCATATACAAGTAAAACATTGTGAGCACACTTAAAAAAAAGAAAGGAAGGAAGTCAATTATTGCTGACACAAAACTAAAAGGGCAGGTAGTGTATTGAATGACAACTAGATTTTGTAATGAAGTGAAAAAAAGAAAACAGGTATAAGAAAGCATGGACCCATACTGATAAGATTGTCCTTGATGGAGATTAAAAGATCAAATGGTAAAGCTTTATTAAACAAACATAGTCACAGCTAGGGAAGAGTTAGGTTAGGGGTTTTTGGTTGACTTAGGTCAGTAGTGTGATTAACTGTCTCACAGAATTACTGCAGTCTTTGTTATATTTATATAAAATTTATGACATATATTTACCATGCATATATACATATATAAATTCCTGGGCTTCAGGTAATGTTCTGTTTCGTCATGTAGATGCTGTTTATAAAGGTGTGTTGGGTTTGTGACAATTCATCGATGTGAACACATATGTGCATTTTTCGTATTATGCTGTACTTCAACAAAAAGAGTTTTCAAAAGAAAAAGATAGCTCCTTTACACACTGCGCTGGCCAGACCATAGCTGGACTGTTATTTTTATAAATGTTTCATTTTAAGAAGTAAGAAGAGGAGGTATAAGTTTAAAGAGGAAGGGAGAAGAGTAATATAAGGGACGATTTAGCCTGAAGAGGAGAAGGCCCATGGGGTGGAGTGGTCAGAGGCTTTGTGCAGTAGAATCAGCGATGGTGCCCTTTATAGCCCTGTCAGCCCTCACCGTGTAACTTGGGAAACTCACCTCTTCATGTTCCAGTTTGTTCCGTTACAAATTGCAAGAGCTCAACCAGATAATCTGGGAACCCTTTACATTCTAAACTGCTGGACGCATTGAAAGGCATGTCCCTTAAAACGGGAAGCGTGTATTTCAAGTTTTCTTTTTCTTTTTTTTTTTTGGCTGTGTTGCGTCTTTGTTGCTGCGCGGGGGCTTTCTCTAGTTGCGGCGAGCGGGGGTTACTCTTTGTCGTGGTGCTTGCGCTTCGCATTCCGGTGGCTTCTCTTGTTGCAGAGCACGGGCTCTAGGCATACGGGCTTCAGTAGTTGTGGCGCATGGCCTCAGTAGTTGTGGCGCACAGGCTTAGTTGCTCTGCGGCAGGTGGGATCTTCCCGGACCAGAGATCGAACCTGTGTCCCCTGCACTGGCAGGCAGATTCTTAACCACTGTGCCACCAGGGAAGCCCTGAAGTGTGTATTTTAATGGTTTGTTGGTTCCCCCCTTGTACTATTCTTCTGTATTGCATATATTTGTATGCATTACTTTAAACCTTTGTGAAATGGGATGGATAGTTAACATACACATATTTACCTGAAGCAGAAGATGCTATATTCACCTCAGGAGTGACTTTTACACAACAATGGTAACTTAGGACTTAATTTGCATGTAAAAATTGTTCTAGACCTACTAAACTTACTAACTGAAAGATTCATTGATTCAGAATCTATTTTTGGTCAGAGATGTATTATTTTAAATTCTGATCCTAGCAAGTGACAATTGTTAGTCTTAGTTGAGATTATAAGCCTTAACAAATTTGTTCATTCTTAGGCAATTTCCAGAGTTGCATTAAATTACAAGCCAATCTATGGTCCCCCAATGGATGACCGCTGGGAGATCCTCTAAAAACATGGTGGCATTTCTACCTGGTATATGGCGGGAAGCAGTCAGAGCACTTTACAGCTTTTTTCCTCCCTCCCTCCCTCCCTCCGTCCCTTCCTTCCTTCCTTCCTTCCTTCCTTCCTTCCTTCCTTTGTCCACCCAGGTCAAATCCCAGGGGGCATTCATCCCTGGGCCTGCTGTGCTCAAGGCAGTTTTATTTTATTTTTCAATGAAACATGGTAACTTTCACATTTTATTTCCTTTTAATACTTTTTTTAAATTGAAGTAGAGTTGATTTACAATGTTTCAGGTGTACAGCAAAGTGATTCAGCTGCACACACACACACATATGTCCTTTTTCAGATTCTTTTCGATTATAGGTTATTACAAGATATTGAATATAGTTCTCTGTGCTATACAGTAGGTCCTTGTTGTTTATCAATTTTATATATAGTAGTGTGTATGTTAATCCCAAATTCCTAATTTGTCCCTCCCTCCACTTTCCCCTGTGGTAACCATAAATTTGTTTTCTATGTCTGTGATTCTCTTTTTATTTTGTAAATAAGTTCATTTGTGTCATATTTTAGATTCCATATATGTGATCCTATGATATTTGTCTTTCTCTAAGTATTTTACTTAGTATGATCATCTCTAGGTCCATCTGTGGTGCTGCAAATGGCATTATTTCATTCTTTTTTATGGCTGAGTAATATTCCATTGTATATATGTGCCACATCTTCTTTATCCATTCATCTGTCGATGGACATTTAGGTTGCTTCCATGTCTTGGCTATTGTAACTAGTGCTGCTATGAACACTGGGGTGCATGTATCTTTTTGAATTAGAGTTTCTGTCTTTTCCAGATATACGCCCAGGAGTGGGATTGATGTATCATATTGTAACTCTATTTTTCTTTATCTGATTGACTTAGTAAGCGGACATGTATTCGGGGGTTAAGGCCAAGGGTACCGGAGTCCATGCTCACTGCCCCGCCCCCCCAAGTAAGTGCTTGCTTACTCAGTGGCAAGCACTCAGGCAAAATTCAAGAGCTGTGATGGGCAAGTCACTCCCCCATCTGAGCCGTCGAAGTAGAGATAACACTGGTGCTTACTTAGAAATATGCCAGCCATAGTAAGTGCTCAAGATGTGTTAGCTCCAGAGGGCCCTCCCCCGGGGAAGATGGCAGCCAGCCCCATGGAGAAGTCCCCAGCCCAGCACAGGCCCCGAGAGCAGAGGAGCGACAGCCAATGGGGCAGCCTCCAGCGTGGGTGGACGGTTCAGCCCCGTCCTGCTCGCGCAGCACGGTGTCCAGTGGATGCCGAGGGGAAGGAGAGGTGAAGAGGCCACGCATGCACCGGTGGGCCAGCGATGGCCGGACACAGTGGCCGCACAGACGCAGCCGCTGCCAGTAAGCAAGGCGCACATGCCCCACCCAGTGGGGTCCACTGGGCAGCTGAGCCGCCCCACTCTGGGTCAGACCGTCCTGTCCTGTTTGACGGGGAGCTTCAAAAAGGCAGCTCTTTTCTTTTTTTTTCAAATATTTATTTTGGCCGTGCTGGGTCTTAGTTGTGGCATACAGGATCTTTAGTTGCGGCATGTGGGATCTTTGGTTGCAGTATGCGGACTTCTTAGTTGCGGCATGCGTGCGGGATCTTAGTTCCCCGACCAGGGATCGAACCCGGGCCCCCTGCATTGGGAGCTCAGAGTCTTACCCACTGGACCACCAGGAAAGTCCCCCAATAAGGCAGCTTGAAACTGGCAATGTCCGAATCACCGTGATTCGGTGATTGGGTTACATTTTCCAGTACTGGTAGAAACTGGAGCTTGTGAACTGAGTTGTATTCAATTATAGAGAAATACCAGTTTCATATACGTTTGCATACGCAACTTTTGTGGACTACCAGTTACAATACTGGTGAAGTTGAGGCTTGCAACCTGGAGAACTAAAGTGATTTTATATTTGTGGGAACGTAGCTTGAAGAACAGAAGGGCCACCATAATTCTAATCGCAGCTGTTATTCAAGAAGATACTTGGTTCTATGGGGTTTCATAAAGGGGAGGGAAAAAAAACCTCCCGAGGCAGCGAGGCAGGTTTTCATATCCTAGCTTGATGCTTCTCACGTATGGTTCCTGGACCACCTGTGTGTGAACCTCCTCGGGGAGGACGCAGACCCCAGGCCTATCCGCAGATCCCCGAGTCAGTAATCAGTGGAGATTTCTCAAGCTGGTGGTGGTGATTTCCTTTCTCTCTCCCCTCTCCCATTCATCTCCCTGCGCTACAACTAAACTCTGTGATTTTTAAACCCCAAACCCCTCAAAACCTGTACTCTTGCTTAAAACCACAGGGACTCCCACTCTAATTATCGTCTGACGCACAAGCATCAGTGGAGGGGCGGTCTGTTTTCAGGGTAGCAGCACCGTCCAGCACAACTTTCTGTGATGATGGAAATGTTCCCGTCTCTGTCCCGTCCAATAGGGCAGCCACCAGTCACCGGCGGCTCCTGGGCACTCGGAATGGGGCAAGTGTGACTGAGGAACAAGTGTGTACTTTCATTACTTTCATCTTATTTAACTGCTTTAAATTTAAATAGCTTGGGCGTGACAGTGATGATGGCTGGACAAGAGCATATCTGGGACACTTTGGAGTCGACTGGACGGGCCAGGGCAGGCTCGGGGAGGCCCCTGGGGCTCTGGCCGGAGCTGCTGGGTGGGAGGGGGTCACTTAGGGAATAGGGAAGGGTGGGGGAAGGAAGTGACGTTGGGGTGAGGAGTCACCGGCTCCAAGACAGACATCTTGAGAATGTTCGTGAACATACAGCCAGCTCCTGCTGGTCTGGGACACACAGGTTTCTCCAGGTGACTTTGCTGATCTCTGCTCTGATTCGTATAAATCTTGCCTGAAAGGCAAGCATTGGAGAGCTGGAGCTTAGTTTCCCGTCCCTCACACTTTCCTCGTCAGAAATAATGTTCCACGCAAAACTCCTAGTTTGCGAACAAGTCTTACCTATAGGATCTTCTGGTCTTTTGAAAATTTGAACGTGTTGTTCATAGGAGCCTTTTTACAAATAGAGCTGAGATACTTGGAAAAGTCTATAACCACGTGTTCATAATACAGTTGATTACCACCGGAGGACACCATTTGGGATTATTCCCATGACAAAGCTTCTTCTAGTCTAATTCAGAACTCTCCAGGCTGTGCTATCCCGTATAATAGCCACTAGCTCCATGTGGCTATATGAATTTAAACTCTTTAAAATAAAGTAAACGTTCAGTAGTTCCTCGGCCACACTCGCCCCACTTCCAGCGCTCAGCAGTCACATGTGGCTGGCGGCTGCCATGCCGAACCAGGCACAGCCCCCTCTAACACACACTTCAAATCATCTAGCGGCTAAACGGGTCCTAAGACAGACAACTAGTAGGCAAATGAGTTACTCAAAGAATATCTAATGGTAATAGCTGTAGCATAAGAGAACGAAAATGCAGGTACACAGTTAGACCAACTGGGGGTAGGCTCAGGGTATCACAGGCCGAGCAGGACAGCCCTGATTTCTGTGCCACGAAATCGAAAGGATCAGGGTATCTGATGAGCTAAAAACCAAACACAGACAGAAGACACGGAGCAGCCTTGCTTCTTCAGAATGATCAAGTTTTCTATATGAAATTTTAAGGATAAAGGTGAACCTGATTCTGATTTTAAAGACTTAAATGTTTTAAAAAAGTTTTAAACAGAGGACAGCTTGTATGATGCAACTCTGATTTTTAGGGGAAATTGTTCCATGTAACAGAAGATGTGATGAGAGAACTTTAAACATTATGATATAAAAATGCATTCCAAATCTTCATGACCTTCTCGAGACAAGAACCCTCAAAGATGGGAACGGGAGCCCAGTACCCTCTCGGCCACCAAACAGACCTGCTCTGTTCAGACCATAGTCAGGTTGGCTCAGGTATTTTGGGACCTGGAGCAGAAGATGAAAGGTTTTCCCGGAACATCGTGGGATCACAGAATTTGGCATTTCGGTATGTCTAATGACATGATAGTTACAATACTCGCATGAGGAGAAACTGGGCTATTTAAATGAAAGTTGAAACGTAGTCATTTGCAGTTGGTAGACTAAGTTTCAAGGAAAAATTACATACTAATTCTGGGGTTTCGACACACTGTCGTATATTTTAGAAAAGTCAGCTGATTTATTTGGACCATTTCCCCAACTGAAAGATGGGTGTCTCACAGTTAAAAATCTTGAAGAGTTGGTGATAAAGTAAAGAAAAGTCCTTGATAAAGCTGAAAGATTTTGCCTTTAAGATAATAAGCAAAAAAGAGGGAAAAGTTTAAAAACGTATTCATTTCTCCTTTGTTTAATCTCTGCAATCCCTATCTCACTTTGCAGTGCTGTAGGCTAGATGTGGATGCAGCTCCTCTGTGGCTTCAGGAGTCTTTAGGTAGCCCAGTTTGTTCAAACAGCCTGAAGTTGAGAGTCCAGAGAAATGTAACAGATAGATGGAGATTTTGCACGGAACAGCGTTAAGTACTCTGAATCTTGAGAAGAACCTGCGAATGAATCCTTGGTGCCTCGAGACCGTGGTGAGGCAGGCTAGGCCCTGGGGGTCAGAGAGGCCTGGTTGGATCCTAGCACCTTGGCTTTTCATCGCTGGGGGACCCGGGAGAGTCATCAACCTGCCCGAGCCTCAACTCCCTCATCTGTAATATGAAAATGAAGACCCAGGGGAAAGCTGGCCTGTGGGTGTGAAATCTCTCTCTAAAGTGAGGTGTGCCTGACAATTTCTATCACCATCCAGATGAGAGGAGAAGACGAGCCAATCTTGGTGGCTGCTCTGAAGCACACGTCAAGCCCCAGAACAGCATCTGTCCAAAGGGCAAGTCCTATCTGACCCAATGGCCACGTTCTGCGGAGACCACAGACAACTCTGCCAGCGCCCAGCGTTAAGTCCCTGCTGACGAGCGTGGACGCCTGCAGACACTGCCGTGTCCCTCTCGTGCAAGCCTGCGAGACAAAAACTAAATAACGGAAAGAAGCAGTGACTAGTTTAACTCTTTAACAAAAATCAAAGAAAAATGAAAATGATTTGGAAATGGCAACAGTTTAATTGAACCCATTTACTGGCACCTACCCTGTCTGAAAAAGGAAATCAGCAATTTTCTGACTGTTCTTATAACCTGACAGTGAAACTGGTTCACACAATGAAAACGTACATAATCCAGTGTCAAAAACTGGTGATTTACAGAAATCACCCCCATTTATTTTTTTCCAGCAAAGAGGAGAAAAACAAACATGTTTCCACAATTCAGTGTTTGAATCACTGGCAAAAACTGTCTGCCTCATTCAACGTTCCCGGCCACGAGCTCCGGGAACACTCTGATGGCCACGAACCTCCCGTGGTTCAAACGAAACGGAGAGCCCACGCATGAGGATTATGTGAGTTGAAGACAAGATGCCTTCTCACAATGTGCCTACAAAGAAGGTCCTTGAAGAACACCCAGATCTTCAAAGGAATGAAAACACTCCTGTTCTGTTGTTGATTTTTGGTTTGGGGAATAAACTTTCTTCACTGGGAGGAAGGGGTTGTATGACTTTGTAAGTGGAAACCAAGAGGCCGCTGGCTGATACGTATGCCTCCCCTCCCACAGAGCTCTTCTGTCGCCCCAAAACCCTCTTCCATGAATTTTGTTATGGTTCGGAAAGCTAAGGAAAGTGACTTCAAGTATTCAATTCCTATCAAAAATTGGTATCAAAAGTAATAAAGGACCTAATTTCTTTATAATTCCATGTTTTAAAAAATAACTTAAGAAGCAAGAGGTCCGGCCCTTTACTTGTATAAATACCACAGCGTAACTAGAGTTTCTTAAGACAACGTGGGGAGGAGTCCGTGTTGAGCACCTCGATCACTGATCTTAACGTTGGGAACGTCTCAGACACGGACGGAAGAGTCTTATAAGAAGGTGAGATACTGAAAAAGAAAAACACAAAGCAAGGGTGTGAAAATCAACACAACTGTACAAAAAAGGCAAAGCTTACGGTCTATTAACTCCTATTATGATATTCACTTTCCAGTACTCCCTACGCACGACAGCAGACAATGTTACAAAGCAGGGGGCGCTGTGAACAGAGCAGGCCCTGCTGCAGTGATGATCTGGGGTCCGGGCAGGCTCCCACCATGAGCTGCTGGGAAATTCAGCCAGTCTTCAGAAAGGAAAATCAACCCCCGATTTGCACCGTGAGCGTTACGCACACACGTCCCATTGGGGCGCATGCTGGACGTGGAACCAGAAGACACAGGTTTCGGGTCCAGCCTTGACCCTTATCAGCTTTAGGGGTTCCTCTCAGCCCCGCTTCCCATATCTGCAGCAAGAGGGAGAGGGTTCCTAACTCCCAGAGCTAGCAGGAGCATGGGACGGGTGTCAAGGTACGCTGTGAAACGGCAGCTGCACAACATAGGGTAGTGTTGCTATCTTTTCCTTAAAGAGTTGTTGAAAGATCAACACTGTAAAATGATGTAGGAAACAGAGGCGAGGGCTTTGACCTTACGGTCGTGTTACTAAAACATGTGTAAACTAGTAAACGTGAAACAAGAATATACTGCAACAAGGTGTAGCTGTTAGGAGTTTCCATTACAGAGCTCATGGAATCCTTGCAAACCCGACAAAAGTGTCCTACAGACACAAATTTCTGTTTTAAACAGAGCACAAATTATCCAGCAACTTTTAGAGAGGTTGCTGTGTTCAGCAGGTAATGAAAGGCAGAACTGGAAGTGGTTATGATATAAAGGAATAAATAAGGTTGAACAGTGAGAGTTGCTTATTCTTAACTAACTCTGAAAGCATCTGTGAGTTTAATTTCATCGCAAATTTACACGTTCCCCGTGGTGCTTCTGAAAACAAGGGCCAGGAAAGATGAGAGTCTGCTAGGCTCTCCCACCGTCATCGTCAGGGGTAATTTCTGGCTAGCATTTCCTGACTCACGTGTATTCCGCACCTAAATAACAATAAAGTACCACCTTCCCAAAACCTAGAGTGCAGGAAAAATGCAGCTGAAAGGCAGGCACTACCACCCAGACTCAGTCTGAATCGGGTGCAGCTCAGCGTTCAAAGTCGCTCCCGAATACTGACCCTGAGAGTCTGGGACAAAGGGCGGATTAGGCAAGAGATACGGATATCTGACTATATAAATAAGACATTTGTAACCCTTTCTTCACAAACTGGTTTCCTTACTTTATTCATTATTCACGTTTATGCATATACTCACCTGTTAAGGGGTCTTACGCAACAGCAAAAACATTTTAACCTTGAAAAGTGGATTAAATTCATTGTATAATCATAACTCATAAAAATGAGTACAATTCCAGTTTCACGACGCTCGAAAAGTAACGGGGAGCCCCTTCTTTCCCTTTTCAGTTGTAACATCCTTTTGTTTGACCCCTATCCAGCAGTTACCTTTTCAAGTTCATCCAGCTTTTAGCTATTTTGCTAAAGGCCTCTGAACCAGGGGCGGTCATAGCTTCAAAGTCAACCAACTGAAAAAGAAAGAAATTTAACAATGTGATCAACGTGGAGGGGAAGCTCCCTTTGGGATCCGTTGCATTCGTGTGTCTCAACACAAAACTCCACAGATTGGGATTTAAATGTTTCCCTTCCAGCTCCAGCTCCGACATACCTTCCCTTTGGGAATTTTTCCTGCTACTTCCTTTCCACTCGCCATCAGGGCTCCCACAATCACTGAGTAAGCGATCACACTGTTTAGGTAAAGAACAATTACCGGTCAGTCCCAGGCCACAGACAGTTACCACGTTAGAGCTTACCACGGATTTTCCATCCTAAGAGATGACATTTTATTTCTCTTAAGAATTCTCTGGACATTAAACATAAGAATATTTTCATTTGCCTTAAAAATATTTACTTATTTACTGATTTACTAATTTAAGGGTAAACGTGTAAGAATAATATTTTTCTGAGAACAAAAAGTATCTTTTAATTAGGAGTTTTCTCCTCACTTGGCTTTTCTCTTCTTGTGAAAGAGTGAATTAGAAAATGTGCCTGCTTATATTTTTAACATCTTCATGAGGCTTGGCTTTAAAACGCAATATATACGATATACTTTGTAAATGCAAACATATTAATATTATCGTTTAAACATTAAACACTGTGGCCCCGAAGACGAAACAAGCAGAACGCGTTTGCAGAACGCACTAACAGACTGGCCCGAAGGCGGCTGCGCTACGGGGACATCCCGGCATGTCCGGACTCACTCTGGATCCTGACGTCTTTGTGGCACCAGCTCTGTGCCCTGTGCCAGGAAGCCCAGGACGAAGACAACTAAGACAGACGTCTTGCCCCGGCGAGCGGACACCAGAGAGAGTGAGCCCGCCCTGGGGTCGCCTGCCAGGGAAGCCCTCACTGAGGCCGCGGCCACGTGCGCTGCATCTTCGAGGGCCACGGGCGGGGCCCCCGAGGCAGAGGAGGGGGAAGCGGACCGGCGGGGGGGGGCGCGGGACAGGAAGGTGTGGGCACGGGCTGGGGGCGTGGGGAGGCAGAGAGCAGGGCGGCAGAGCCGCCGTGAGGACACGCGTGTGCACAGCGCCTGTGAGGGCGGCGGGCGGAAGGCGGCACGTGGAGGGCATCGCGGGCACATCTAATGACGACTGTCCCGAAGGCACAAGGTTTATGTTCCCATTTTGTTTCAATGCCGTCGTTACCGTTATGTAAGTTCCGCGTAAGGGCAGGCACCCGTCTACACCGGAGTGCTCACTACAAGCCTAGTTTCCATCCATCACCACACAGGGGACCCCCTTCGCCCATGTCGCCCACCCGCCCCCAACGCTTTTGTCATATTATAACAACATTTACTACCACATTTTGGAGAGTGTTACTCTCTAAAGTAGTACTTAAAGATCAAGACATTTAAGTGTATTACTTTAGCCAAAGCGTCTTAAAGTCAAACGTGTGCTAACGATGGCATACGCCATTCGCATGATTTACTGTACACGGTACCAGAGAAGAGGGAAGAAAGAGAAAGCTCTACAGACGCATCCTTGTTTGAATGACACCTGAAAGATGCCTGGTGAATTCAGTAAGTAGCAAGAATTCATTCATAATAACAAAAATACTTTGCAATGATTGGTGACCCAAAAGTATTAAACGTTAGGGCTAAAGGTCAATTAACGGTCAAAACTTGGGGGCGAGGGGAGAACAGGGCAGGGTACAGTCTGGTCAAATATCAGAAATTAAAGCACAGGGCGCACACGTGCGCACACAGTGAGACTTCGAGCTCCAGCGTATAAACGCCAAGCACCTTCTTTTAAAACTACCTTCCAAGACTCTTGGTGGTGCAGTAGATCAAGGACATCACGTTTGGGTGGACTTTGAAAAAAACCAAGGGGTCTTCCCGCCATTGCTGGGGTACCTGTACCCAGGGCCCCACAGGAGATGTAAGCAAAAGGAGTGCGTTCTTCACTCCAAAAACTGTCAGATTAGAGGGTATCACTCACCTGGATCCACGAGAGAGCGGCATTAAATTATAAAAGTAATAAACTAAGGATAAGATTAAGTTGCCAACAGCATCAGTCTCCTAGAGAAAAAAAAAAAACAAACATGTGCTTATGAACTTAAATAACAGATTATAAACTCATTTCTTCTCAGGTGACAAGACACATCAGAAGCATTTACATTAGGAAGAGGATTATTTCCTTCTTCTTCTACAAGAACCTACTTTCCACATCCTTGAATATTTTATACTCTTCCCAATGATGTTTTTTCTCACGAGAGGGTATACATTCAGTTCCGTTTAGAGCAGTACATCCCCAGCTGCCTTTAAAACTGCAACCGTTTCTGATAAACCTAGACATCTGTTTCAGTCTACAATGTTACTTGAAATGTCGACATATACATTAAGATTAAAATAAAACAAAGCACTTATTAATACTGAATACACTTTCTCAGATGACAGGCCTCTCTACTCCAGGGTTCTGATTAGTGCCCTACCCCCACCCACTGAGATTTAGGTGATCAGTATACTTAATTTATGGGTATAAACTGATTAAGATCCTGAGAAACAAAGTAACTTCCCAAGGGCCACGGGCATCCATTCCAGAACGCGGATCGAGTGGCCGCTACGCTCTCCACACAGTGGACAGCTACAGCGACGGAGGTGACGTTGCAGCTCCTGCTACCAAGGAGCCCCCCCTTGAGTCGGGGAAGCAACGGAGGGCAGAGGTCACGGTCCAGGAGAGCGTCACTAAATGCAGCACAGGTCATGCCCATCGTGGACCAACCTGTTCTCTTAAATCTTGACAAAGCCCAAATTTCTGATACTACGACACAGTCACTACATACATGTATCATTCCCCTTCCCCAGTTTCTGTACTTACTAAATAAGGGAATTGTCTCTACAAGAATATTAAAAGAAATATTTACCGCTCAATTAAAGCTGATTTCAAGCATAAATTGTCTAATCCCAAGGAAAGGGTAAAGGCTTTAAGCAGTGTACAAAAGAATCAGAAGAAGCATAGATAAAATGAAGATAAACGAAGACCTACCCCGAATTCTGATGAGAGAATCAGTACTTTTCCTTTCGCTGTTAGATCTTTATAAAGTGCATCTATTTCGGCGTGATACAACTGTGTTCTTTCTTCTGTGGTCTGGGTTTCCACGGAAAATAGTATATTGCCTACCCTAAAAATACAAGAAGGTGTGTCGAAGGCACGTATGATACGGTTCAAAGAGCTAAGCACAGAAGGGTGGGGAGGGCAGCGTGGCGACGGGGGCACAGGACGCAAGGAAGACTGTCTCTGCCTCTCTGAGCAGACAGGTGGGGCGTGGCTCACAGCAGGCAGCTTTTCCACAAAATACGGTTTTGCTCAGTCTAAGTGTAGGCCCTGCTTACATGAGCTTCAGCTAACACAGGAGGAGGAAACTACACAGAGTAGAATGTATTTCAATGCCCAGGAAACATTTTATCAGACAGGCACCCTATTACAATAGAAGAGCAGGGGCCGGGGCTGTGCCCTGAAAGCGAGTTCAGGGCCTCCGCTGTTTCCTTTTCTATTAAGCTTCTGCCGCATGAGCTCCATGGGAGGCTCTGTGGAGGATATAAATTCTATGCAACAGGTAGTTACTGGATAACGCCGGTACCCAAACGCTGAAAATACTCCTCAGACCCTCTAAAGGACAACACAGCAGAGCTGCCGCGTTGATGGAGGGACGGAGGGGAAACGAGGCCACAGATTATGAGCCCATGCGTAGAGCCGTAACAGTTCATCAGAGGTCCCAAGGAGACAGAGTTGATCTACTCTGGAAGACAGGGAAGAAAACAGGAAATGCTTGCGGAGGAAGGGGCCTGAGCCTGGGTCTTGAAGAGGAGGACGGCCATGCCAGAGCGCAGAGCCAGGAGGTGGGAGGTGACCTCGGCGAACAAGCAGTCCAGCTGAATTAGCAGGCCGGGCGCTGGCAGGAAAGTGCTTCAGGGAGGCAGGAAGCGTTGTTTGAGGCCATGATTACAAAAGGCCTGAATGTACGGCACGGGGGCCGATGTTGGTGTCAACAGGCAACGGCAGGGTATGGACTGGGGAGGGAGCTCTGGAGCCATGGGGGCGCCCCGTGGACCCGGCCTTAGGACCCGAGGATGCACGGGCCAGCCACAGGAGACCGGAGATGGAGGCATGGGTCATGAGTAGGGGTCGGAGGCCCCGAGCGAGACTGACAACAAATGGGGTGAGACAGACAGCTGAGCAAAGACGCTGTGTTTCAGGGAAGGACTTATGGACTCTTACTCGGCAGTTGCATTTCTGCCTGGGTGAAGAGGTAGGAGAAAAAAATTTCACCTTGACGGAAAACCCTGGAATTCCTTCTGGGGGGAGGATGACCCTTATTGGGAAAGTACTTTGATAAGTGGCTTGGGTTAGAGACGGAGACCTCAACGACGTGGCAGAGTCATAGAATCTGGAAGTTGCTAAACGGGGGTTTCCTCATGAAGGCCTGTGTAAGTTTGGACAAGGAAACCAGAGCCCAGCAGGGGCTGAGAGGACATGGCTCCCACCGCTGAGCTGCCGGAAGTCCCTGATGCAGAAGTGGTGGAGCCTCCTAGGGAAGCAACTGAGGAGCGCGGTGTTTCGGAGACAGCAGTGAATGGAGAGGGTCAAGGTCATTCCACCCAGAACTCAAGGGATACGGAGGCTCCTAGGTGAAGTGTGGGTTTCAGATGTAAATAAAATGATCATTAATAAAAACGGTCACTGCGGCGCTACTACTGATAAGGTGAAAAAACGGGAAACACCCTGAATGATCAATGACAAAAAAATTAGTAGCAGCAACTCTACAATATCCCTAAAATGGAATACTATGCAATTTTTTAAAATGCTTCTAAGAATAGGATATGGGGAAATGTTCGTAGTAAGGCTAGAAAACAAACAGGTTGTAAAACAATATGTACAGTATAATCTCAGGTTTTAAAGGAAATAATGATTTAAAATTTTTAATCTTTGCTTATCTGTATTCTAAAGTTTCAATAAGACTGCACTTACACTCTCATACTACTTTAAAACCTATATTTAAAAATCCAATAACAGCCTTCAACCTGCCAATCTCTCATCTTTTTTCCATTTAATGAGTAAACGTCTTACCCACGACAAACTTCAAGAACCTGGAAGAATGCTTTCCACAAACCACATCAGACATTATACTTAATATCTAGAAAGCTGTCAGATTTAGCACAGTCAGGAAATCTATCTGCTGGTGTAATCATCTAAATGTCACATTAAAAAAAAAAAAAAAGCTGGTTCTCGTTACACACTGGACCTTGATAATCTCCGTTTGAGGAGACAGCCGAAGCCCAGGAGGTCCGATCTCCCGCAGCAGCGCCAAGCATCTGCACGCCTTCTGACACCAGCCCCCGTCTGCGCACCCGCACGTGGGAAGCACACGTACTTGTCTCCTGTAATAGTGATCGTGAAGCCGTCATATTCCTTCCCTTGGTCTTTGAGGCTGGGAACTTTTGTGTTCACAGTGAACCCATCCTTCGTTTTAGTATTAAACTGCTTTCGGGGAAAAAGAAAATTCACGTTACTGGTGAGATTCACTGTAAATTCCCAACTGCCACTGTGCAGCGCCGACTCCGACTTTCATGTTTTCAAGAAGGGTCACGGTGTGCCAGACACCGTGTATTCTCTGTCCTGGCCCCATGCCCCAACTCAGACTCCCAGCCCAAGTCACGCTCCCCGTGGCCCCTGCCAGAGGGCAGCAGAGAACCTCAGAGCAAAAGGCGCACAGCCTCCCTGCAACGGCAAGGCCCTGCTCACTGCTAAGAGCTCCCTTGGGGTCTTTTCTCTTGTTCATCTTAAGCGGCAGCCACACTGATACTTTGCAGAATAGTTGTACTCAACATCCTATAATTCGAAAGAGCACCTTGTGTTTATTCTACTGCTTCTTCAAAGTAGACTCATCTGTCTGCAAATACTCAGAATTTTGTCACCTGAGAATTTTATACACACACATGCACACACCCCAACTCTGCAGACCACAGAGTGACAAAGCAAAGTATTCTAAAGGAATTACACAGAGATCAGAGTGGCCCTTAAGGGTGATGAGTATGAACACGGCTTTCTGTTGAAAACACTTTTGACGAAGTGAGATGCCAGTAAATTCCTCCAGAAACATCCTCCCCAATTCGGTTATCTAGTGTAGCCAACATGTTTTTAGGACTGACAGACTTGAATAAGAGAATCAATGGTAAAATTAAAAGAGGTCGTGCTTCGCATAAGATATTGGAGGGAAAGTTTGCCCGAAAACAGCGACAGCCAGCAGGCGTTCACCAAGCTCCAGAGAAGGACAGAGATGAAGGGACGTCGGCAGGAGAGCAGGCGGCAGGGGCCGAGACAGGAGGTGTCCCGTAGGAGGACAGAGACTTGTAGAGGCAGAAGGCGCTAACACTTAGTATGTGCCAATGCTCTTTCATGCCCACAGCGTGCCCATAAGACAGGACACGACCTCCATCTTACAGGTGAGGAAACCAGGTTGGTGAGATGAAGCGAGGTGAGGTCTGGCCCGAGCTGGCACGAGGGAGTGGCAGAGTGGAAGCAGGGACCCAGGCCCTCTCGACGTCCAGTCCCCTAACTTACTAACCAGCTGCCTCGAGGGGAGCTGAGGTACATCTGAACTTGGCTTTTCAGAAAGCAAAAGTGAATGTGCTGAAAAAGTACACGTACTTTGCAGCAAAAGTACCTGTATCTCAGTGGAGGCTGTCATGGCATCATATTCACCAAGCACTTTAAACACAAAGGCGTATTTTTATATACTTCTACGTGTGCCTTTAGAAAGGCCAGTGTGCCCACAGCCTGGCTGGAGGTGCAGTGAGCAAAACCACAGTGGGACGGCCACTCCCAGATGTGGCCAGACAGGCCGTGACTTTGCACTGGGAGCCAGGCACTGGGCGGGCGATGCCCGGCCCCTTAGCTGCTCTCCAGGCGACTGCAGCCTTTTGTCCAGTGCGCTTTTCTTTTTAGACAAAGATATACATATATTAAAATATCCCTAAGCTGATTTTGTATTCTGCCTAATATAGTAAATTTAAATGCCTAAAATACCCACAGGACAGCTAAAGACTAAAACCTGAGTCAGGCTCTAGTTTTCTTTCTGTCTGGTGGATCCAGCGGCCCTCGGTGCGGCCCTTCTGCCCCTTCGGGGGCGTCTGGGGAATTTATGGGATAATGTGGTGGCTGAGGGGACGAGGTGCTGGGGACGGCCACACAGGCGCGACTCCCACTGGACGTCCATGTAGATGAAGAACTGTTTATAATGTAATGATTATCTAGGCCTGGAGCCAGACTCCGTTTTACACTCACACGCTAAACATTTGTTACAATTTTAATACACGCTGACTTTCCTAGGAATGCAAACAGCATATACATTGAGGAAAGAGGACACTATACATCGTGTGGAACTTTATTAAGCGTGGTTTACCATTACAGAAAACCGTTATCGCCAACATCGTAGCTCGTGATACTTGAGTCACCAAATGACACATGGATACGGGGCTGCATCTGTCGCTGTCACGTTCACCAAGATTATATACATCTGTGCAAGCAACTGGCTACTTCTTTGTGGCTTCTCATGAAGACATGCCTGAATGTTGACACACTGAAATACATGGTTTTCTACTATAAACAACTTACCTTTCAGAACTCCCTTACGGCACTGTGGTGACTTTTGAAAGAATTTTTTGAGTAGGTGGGATACATTCTTTATGAATTTCATTCTAGTGCAGTAAAGGGGCCATCTGAACATGTTTACTGAGTTCAGACGGGTCTGAGAAGACTGAGAACCACTGCCTCAGTTCACGAGACCCTCACAACGAGCAGGTTGGCCGGAATCACGGCTCTCCAACACACGAGAGCCTGGGATGAGACCGGGAGAGCCTGTCAAACCCGGCGAGCAGACTGGACCCTGGGTACAGAGTCAGCTCACGACTTTGTCCATGACGGGATGCTTCCTGGTTATTCTTTAGAAATGGATAAGCTTTGGTCAGTCATAGAAATTTCTTAATGTTTATTTGATGTAAATCAATCTCATCTACTATAGCTACAAGGAGAACATTGATTCAAGTTTTATGTTATAATTCAAACCATTAACTGAAAAAAACCAAACCAACCTGCTGCTGGTGCATTATGGGTAGTTATGTTCCTAGGTGGAGAAAAGGTGCATAAAATTATAACTTCTTAATGGATTGCACTTTTAAACAATATAATTGCTGTCCCGTGACACGCCCTTTATCTTGAATTCCAATGTTTCTGATACTGCCACACCTGCTTTTCTTCAGTAGCATTTGCCTGCCTACCTTTCCGCCTTCAACGTTTTGAATGTCATCTCGTTGTAGGTGTTTCCTGTGAACAGAACCTACCTGGGCTTTAAAATACCGATCTGAGATGCTCATTCTTTCAGTGAGGGCTCGATTATTCACGTCATGTTGAGACCCAGCATCCACTACAGACATTTCCTCCTTACCTTTTCCCCCCTCTCTTTCTGTAAGCTTTTAGTTGAACTGACTTTGTTTTCTTTATTCCATTTTCCTACCTTCTAGGGTCTGTTTTGTTTTATTTTCGTTATTCTGCAGAATGTGTTTTTATCAGTGTTTTCAAGTAGCACACTTTATAAAACTTAAAATACTTGTTAACAAACAGGCATTTAATAATTACGAGTTCGTTTTGTAAAAAGTACTGGGCTTCCCTGGTGGCGCAGTGGTTAAGAATCCGCCTGCCAATGCACAGAACACGAGTTCGAGTCCTGGTCCGGGAAGATCCCCCCATGCCACGGGGCAACGGAGCCCGTGCGCCACAACTACTGAGCCCACGTGCCACAACTACTGAAGCCCATGAGCCTAGAGCCCGTGCTCTGCAACAAGAGAAGCCACCACAATGAGAAGCTTGCGCACTGCAATGAAGAGTAGCCCCCGCTTGCTGCAACTAGAGAGAGCCCAAGCCCAGCAACGAAGACCCAACGCAGCCAAAAATAAATATAAATAAAATATAAATAATAAATAAATAAATAAATAAATAATAAATAAAAATATAAATAAATATAAATATAAAATAAATAAAAATGTACTAACTGTTTCCCCTAAAAACACCTACTGCGATTTTGATGATAAATTTACCTTCATAATTGGAAGGAGGTCTTCCACTTTGTGGACCTTTTCCAGAGCTTCTCTAACTTCCAACAATCCTTTAGGATTATTAGCTCTTAAAAAGGGAAAGAGAGATGGCAACTAAAATTAATACAGAAATTAATAATTATGCTCTCACCTTTAATTTAAATAAATCATCCTTAATTACTAGTGGCTCAATATTCAAAACAGTGGACCACAAACAAAGTTTTGAAATAATGGGATGGTTTAATCTAATGAGTATTGGGCTACAGATGAGAATTAAGGAAACAAGACAGCAGTCTGTCTAGAATGTGAACTGGGGAAAACCTGACAGGATGGACAGCCAATGTCTGTGTGGACATGCATGGGTCTGGGCTTGGTCAGAAAACCTTGATTCTCCTATTCCAACTATGAAATTAGAAGTGAATGTTTTTTCTTCCTAAAGTTGCTCAAATGGAAGTATCCTACTAAGCTCTTATACCAATTTTATATTTACTTGGTGAACTAACATTCAGAATTCCTTTTTCCCCAGCATTCTGTCCACTGTCCTGTCTATACTGTACTGCCTCTCAGTTGAGGGAGAATGAGTATTAAGGCGAAAATCCCTCATTTAATCCCTAATTAAGAAATTCAAAGAAACATCCTGCTTTGAATTCAAAGAAAGGCTAGACGCTTTCAAAGAGGCTAGAAAAGTCACAGCAATGTGTGTAAGATAAAAATACTCAGTTAAGGTCCATGGATTTTGTGGAGCTCTTAAAAAGAAGGTTGATAAATGATTATGAAAGGTTTTATGATTCCAAACAGTATGTAAAAATATGACATATTTTGTTTGGTCTGTCAGTAGGCTTGGTTTTCAAGTTTCATAAATATAACTAATGTAAAATACATAAAATTTATCCATTACTATGAAAAGAAAATTGAAAGATTACCCATGATAAACTAGGATTCTATCTTTAATAAAATGAAGAATTTTCTCAAAATATTCCAGGTATCTCATGTTGATCACCTGACCCCTGTAAGAAAAAACAATTAAGAATGTTTTTACAAAGAAATATGTTCCACACAATATCTAATTTCAAAGTTAATTCAAAAGGACAATAAGAGAGCTGGGAAATTCGCTTGTTTGCAGCCAAAGAACGGGAGAAACAAACACCTGTCTAAGCAAGACTGATGGTCAGCGACTGGGCTTATTCTGGTGGGAAAGGCACCAAACTCAGCCCTGGAGATGCCAAAACAGGAAGAAAAGTCCTCAGGTACTTAAACGGGGCTCAGACTTGTATGCCCCTTTCCCCTTATGGATCCTTTCCCTTTTTCGGCAATATGCTCCCTCCTGCCCCTCGGGGCTCCTGATAGCACTAGGGGCTAATACTCCTTGCTGTCCAGCTTACTAGCTGTCTTCATCTCCTCTACCACTCTAAATAGTATTTTCCTCCCGTTTCTATCCCCACCCCCATTTTTAAAACTCTCCCAGAACCTCACATACAGCCAACACGCCGATGTACCCATCCAGCTGACGCACGTGTCCGGCAACGCACACAGCCGACTGCTTCCCGGGCACGGCTCCCTGGACTCCCCGCAGGCGAGTCAAACCTCAGGTTCAGGAACTCACCCCAGCTCCCCAGCGTGTTCACCTACGTTCTGCCCTGGGGCTTCCTGGCCTACTGAGGCAACCACGTGCCCGCTCGGCAATGGGACCGCCTACCCGCAGCTTCACGCTCGCCCTCACTTCTAACCCACCCCCAGTGTTCCGACCCTGCCTTCTCAGTATCCACTCTTCCCCTCCAGCTCACTTCCACAAAGCTTTCCAGACCTCGGGACCAGTGCACCAGAATGTTCCACAACTTTCTAACCGGTCCCACGCCTCCAAGGGAAGTCGCCGCCCTCTCATCTATTCTGCCACCTGTGGCCAAAGGGATCACCCAAATGTGTAATTCTGTTCAGCTCGCTTCTCTGCTTCTGATCTCTGAATGACTCTCTTTTATTTCAGGACAAAAAGTGCCTGAGCATGGATATGTTAGCTATATTGGGGGGAAAAAAAACTGTTTATGTTTCAGCCTCTGCCTGTCTTTCCAGCCCCGACTGCTGACAGCCCCTTAATCATAAACTAACCACCAGTCATAATGAATTAGTGATACCTCCCTGACCATGCTTGACTCACAGGTGCGGCCATGCCTGACTCACAGGTGGGGCCATGCCTGACTCACAGGTGCGGCCATGCCTCACCCACCTTTCTGCTTTCCATCTTTCCAAACAGCATTACCTGAAGGCTGGACTGGGAACCCCCACCCCCCACCCCAGCATCCTGTACACGTGACCACCACCACTCTTAACACACTACACGGTAGGCTCATAGCTCAGTGAGGTCCATCTTCGTCACTAAGCTACAAGCCTTCTGCCGTGAAAGGCTGTACTTCACGGCTCAATCACCATCGTGCTGCACAGCACGTGGAGAGTGGCCTTTAGTTAAAGCTAGTTGAGTCTACCTGTGAATGTCACAAATTATTCTGTAGGAAACAGGAATATACAAGTCACAAGGGGAAAGGAAATTTATTTTCTAGGAATTAAAAAAATAAATGTCTTAAGAACATTTCCATTAAACTTAAATGTCAAAGTTGTATACTATACTATTTTCTTGATTCAGAGTTCTGGAATTCGAAGCATTTTAGATGTGACACAACTACCATAGGTGTAAAATTTACCTAAAATTAAATTCAGTGGGTCTGATACTGAAGCTGATACTCTTTAATATTTGCTCATCATATATCTAGAGGGTGGCTAAGCACATGAAGGGTCCGGTAACGAGGTGAGCACTTCACCCACGCCCCTAACTTGCCAGAGCCTCTGGACAAAACAAAAGCTCTCCAGGTAACCTGGCTCATCCTCCCAGGAAGGTAGCTTAGCACCCAGACAGCGCTTTTCATCCAACCGCCTTGGGTGTTGCAGGGTTGGAAGGGGGAGTCTTTCCCTCACCACAAGAATTCTTTAAGCCACACGATATTATCGGGATCTTATGGTAATGTAATATTCTCCATCTAATTACTTTCTATGATGTTTTAGGGCCCTTTAAAGACTGACATCTAGGCAAAAATCTGGCACTCTACCCTTCACTTGAGTTCTGCGGCAAAGAGCCTGGAGAAGGGGCACAGCATTTCTTTCTGCAACCAGGCTAGCTCAGAGGAATGCGGGAAGGACCTTGCAGGTGCAGAGCTGATTTGTATCAAAAAGTCACCGAGGAGGGAGCACTGGGCTGCTCGTGGTCTCCATGAACTGACGATTTAAAATAAACTCCTATGAGAACAGGAAAGATAAACAGAATGTTCATACCTGATCAAATTGATGTGGTTGTTAAAGCCTCTGCTGAGACTTCGTGCTGGCATCTGATCCAACCATAACACTGGCTGGTCTGGGTCCGCAATCCTGTAAAAGGGAGCTTATTGAAAAATGAAGACCTGGGCTTCCCTGGTGGCGCAGTGGCTGAGGGTCCGCCTGCCGATGCAGGGGACACGGGTTCGTGCCCCGGTCCGGGAAGATCCCACATGCCGCGGAGCGGCTGGGCCCGTGAGCCATAGCCACTGAGCCTGCGCGTCCGGAGCTTGTGCTCCGCAACGGGAGAGGCCACAACAGTGAGAGGCCCGCGTACCGCAAAAAAAAGAAAAAAATGAAGACCTTATAAAACCTAGAAATGTTCAAAAGCTTTCAAAATAAAACATGTAGAGGTCTTTGGAAAACAACTGCTCAGTCCATCACATCTAAAAGTATGAAACACAAACCTGCGAATTCCAAAAAGATGTTCTAACTGGACCAAGGAAGAAGTCAGTACAGGTTTACTAGTAGAGCAGGATTTTTCTCATGAAAATGAGTATCAGCGGTTCCCCCTCTAAACTGTAGCTGGTTGGCCAGGCCCGCACTTCAAGCATAAGAAGACTGGTGCACTGAAGCTCGTTCAAAGGTACCACAGGTAATGAACGATATGCTCTTCCAGAGAGACCGCTTTTTCTACAACACCTCACTTAAAAATGTGCCCGGAAGCACGGCAACGATCAATTCCTATTTCATAAATATTCGTCAAGTGTATTTCAAAGAATAATGATGTCAGGAATTTCTGACAAACTGTAGAGAGGAAAACATAACTTACAAGGCCAATTATTAGTAAATAAAATGGGATTCAAAACCTGTGAACTAGAGGAGACTTAACATTTTCTGACAATGATAAGACGTCTAGCTTATTTTCACTGAAACGTCAGTTACCGTCTCCACTTCACTGCGATGTCAAACATGTCTCTCCACTGCATCAGCCGCGTTTTCCCATTCATTCGAACCTTTGAACTGGTCCACGTACGCTGTACAGCTTGCATGACTTCTAAGGCTGCCAAACCCATGGCTAAAAGAAGGAAATGTGGGGAAAACAGAGTTTGTAGGTACCCTTTAGAGGGAATGATCTTCGCCGACAACTTGGCGAAAGAATCATGGAATCTAAAAAAAAAAAAATTGGTTCTGACGCACCTAGGGCCCGGACAGGAATAAAGACGCAGACGTAGAGAATGGACTTGAGGACACGGGGCGAGGGAAGGGTAAGCTGGGACGAACTGAGAGAGTGGCATGGACATATATACACTACCAAATGTAAAATAGATAGCTAGTGGGAAGCAGCCACATGGCACAGGAGATCAGCTCGGTGCTTTGTGACCACCTAGAGGGGTGGGATAGGGCGGGTGGGAGGGAGATGCAAGAGGGAGGGGATATGGCGATACATGTATGCATATGGCTGATTCACTTTGTTATACAGCAGAAACTAACACAGCATTGTGAAGCGATTATACTCCAATAAAGATGTTTTAAAAAAATGACAAAAAATTTTAAAGGCAAAAAAAAGAATAAAAATTAAAATAAATATGAAAATAAACTGGGGAAAACAAAAAGAATCACAAGTATTGGTAATTTAACAGGACCATAGATGCATTACCTGATGGCCTGACTAAAGCTCAACTCTATCAGAGGAAATTGGAGGCAACCTCACACTTGTCTGCTCCCAATCCTGAAAGAACTGAGGTTCAAATCCCTCCTCACCCTACAGTAAGGAGACAGCTCTGGTGGATGAGCTGTCTGATTTACAGCAATGACTGAAGACCTACCTCCTACATCTACACCAAAGCAACAGCATGAGAGCCAAAGCTGGAAGCGCTCTTCTCTCAGAATTCAGTGTGAATGAATCTATACATTTCTGTTCTGATCACATGGAGATTTTCAGTAAGCACAACATATGATTCTTTTCAAAAGTACAACATGGTTTTACCAATCCTCCGCTCCTCTGTCATAAACACTCCCATTTTCAGATAGTTTTAAAATACCTCTGTGTATTCTCTTGTTTGGCAGGAAACCAGGTGTTTCATATTGCATCAGAGATCCCAAACGATCAGCTACACAAATCAGCTCTTGGACCTCGGGCTTGTAACTCTCAAAATTCTGATGTAACACGTCTCTGGGAGAAACATTACGGACATGATAAAGACTTTTACCACAGATATCTGGTTATCCAGTTTCACCTGAAAAGCAGTCGCTTCTTCCACTGCAAAAATAATCAAGGAACTTCTGACCACATGATCTTTACTTCAGTGGTCTGTACCCAACCAGACACAAATTCAAAGCAGGACTCTTCATGACAGTGTGTGTACAGTCGCTGTCACGTGCTTGCTAGTAACGCTGATAACTAGTTTGCAATTCAGAAGACACGTCTGAGCCTTATTTGTTCTGTAACCTCTCCAGAACACAGGGACTGCCCCTTTTGACAAGCAACCAAACCCGACCCTACGTCCATCTCCCGCTCCGGCCCCAAGTTACATGATGCCAAGTGTACTTGGGACTGTGTATGTGACTGCTACTGTTTACCCGCCAACCTGCTAAAAGTTTTCATAACAAAGACTGCAATTCTAAGTTACAGGCTGTGTCAGCGTCCCCAAGGGTTCAGTAATTCACTAGGAGGACTCCCAGGCTCTGTGTACAGTTGTACTCGTGGCTCTGAGGACACAGCACAATCGTCAGAGGGAAAAGGCACGTGGGGCGAGGTCCAGAGGAATCCAGGCGCACTTCCAGGACCCTGGGGAGACACGTGGCACTAATTCCCCGAGTGAAACGCTCACTGGACACGCCGTGCCCAGGGATTGTACTGGGGGCTGACCACGTGAGCACCCCTGCCTTGCAGGTACCCTAGGCCCCCAGAGGAGGGCAGGTGTTCAGCATGAACCACACTGTTCATACACATGGCGCAGGTGCTGGGAGCCATTCTTAGCTCTGGGCGCTTGGGGGTAGGGGGAGATCCCGAAATCCCCGTTCCCAGACGCCAGCCCAGGGCCAGCCTGGTGAGCAGGTCTCTCCAAGGACAGCCCTTCAGGTGCCCCTGCTTTGCTGCACATAAGTATTTCTCTAAAACGGGGTGCTAGAGAACATACATACCTCTTTGAGCAATCTATTTGATTTTTATTATCTTGATTATTGAAACGTACAAAAGCATACAACCTCATCACTCAACGAAAGGACCTGAACAATTATGTAGCTCTACCTACTTGTATGTCACTTTCCTGTCCTATCCTCCTGCCTCCCAGGAAGAGGTAACTTACCTTGAATTTTGTGTTCACAATTCCTTGACGTTCTCCTTTTAAAAAATAGGTTACATATGTATATCCCTAAACAATATATTCTATAGTTTTGCTTATGAGCTCTATGGGGAAAATGATGTGACCCTGCAGTGTACCAACTTGCTGTTTTTACTCAATTTTATATTTCAAAATTAGTCCACACTGTTGCTTCGGTCATTTGTTTATACTGCTGTATAATACCCCACTACGCGACCGTATCACATTTATCCGTTTTTCTGTTCATGAACATTTGGGATGATTTCGTTTTCAGTTGTGAACAAAGAAACTGCTATCAACAGGTCTCCAAGCAGACATGTGCACAGGTACATGGTTCTCTCCTGAATATACACAGGAGTGGAACTTAAAGATCGTAGGACATGCAAATATTCGATTTTACACAATAAGGACAAACTGCTGGCAGAAGTTCACGGAGCAATTTATACCCCAGTGTATGAAATTTCCCCATATCCTCCTCCTGGTCAACACTACTATCATCAGACTTTGTATTGCTAATATTTGTTTACCTAGTGGGTGAAGGATCTCATGTGGTCTTATATATTTATGAACTGAAGCATCTTTTCATATGCTTGCCATTCACGTTTTCCCCTTGATGAAATTACCTGTTCATGTCTTTTGCACTGTTCTAATTAGCTGTTTGACTTTTATTTGCAGAAACTGTTGGTGTTGAAAGGTTTACAGTCAGTCCAATAATTGACCCTAAGTAGGTGATATGACTTTCCTATTTTTAAGATTTTTCTCTTTACCTTAGGTGTTCTCCAGTTACTTATGATGTGTCTGAATGGATTTTTTTTCGTTTACCCTGCTTTTTTTAAAAAAAATCTATGAATGTGTTTCCTTCGTTCTGGAAAATTCTTAGCCATTATTTCTTCACATACTGCCTCTCCTCCATTTTCTCCTTCGGGAGTTTCAATTACACACACAAGTGTTAGCCCTTCTTACATTTTACGTATCTGCTCTCTTTCAAGTTTTCTAACTCCTTGACTCTCTGTGCTCTGTCTTCCAATTCTGCAATTTTCTCTCAGCTATATCTAATCTGCTTTTTAGCCTGTATACTGAATTCTTCATTTCAATGATTATATTTTCTATTCCTAGAGCTTATGTTTTTGGTCTGCGGCATGTGGGTCTGTGGCATCTGTCTGGTCATTTTTTATAATCTCATGTCTCTTCCTCACGTTTGTGATCTCTTCATAATTTCTTCAAGCATTTCATTTGGAGTTATTGTAGAGTCTGTTTTCAACAATTCCAATATCTGAAGTCCTTAAGGGTCAAAGTCTATTGTTTGTGGCTTCTGTTGATTCTCACAAATGGTTTCGGTCATCTTGGTTTTCATTCTCACACTAATGATCTTAATCTGTGGGAATACTGGGGGTACAAGTTGGCACTAATTTCTCCCCAGGAAGGATCTGCGTCTGCTTCTGTTGAGATCCTGGGAATGCCTCCAATATGGGATCACTTTAGCCCTTTGAAGGTCAACAAACCCACCCCGCCATGTCTCAAGGCACTCCACTGGATAGGATGCCTTCTTCCGTTAAAATGTGTTTACCATCCATCACTGTAGTTTGAATACCTTCTCTTTTCTTTCTTTTTAGGCATAGAGGGAGCCGATCTTTACAAATTTTTCCTAATTTTTAAGACACTGCTAGACTGCCAGGAATTAATTTCTATTCTAAATCTAATTGTTCTGTAATGGGATAGCCTTTGAGCATATCCATTTTGCCATACTGCAGCAGTATTGGCCAGTTAATTTCAAACTTTTAATATGTTAGGAAATTTGTTTTAAAGTAACATGGTAAAGGAATAATGCATATCCTTCTTGCTACCAAGAAGTATAAGTATATTTGAAGTTACCCCACATTAGCAGGGAATGTCGCGCTAAAAGGAAAGACGATGTCCAAAGGTAAGCTAAAAGAAATATTTGCGGACATATCCAATTCAAAAATAAATTCATCAGAAACATGAATAGAAAGCCATTTACTGACCAAGAGATATTATGATGAACTGACAGCTCAGTGTTGAAAAAGAAAAAAAAAAATCTTCATTTAAAGCGCTCACTTTGAGAGTTGCACTGACATATATACACCACCAAACGTAAAATAGATAGCTAGTGGGAAGCTGCTGCATAGCACAGGGAGATCAGCTCGGTGCTTTGTGACCACCTAGCGGGGTGGGATAGGGAGGGTGGGAGGGAGACGCAAGAGGGAGGGGGTATGGGGATATATGTATACGTATAGCTGGTTCACTTTGTTGTACAGCGGAAACTAACACCACATTGTAAAGCAATTCTACTCCAATAAAGATGTAAAAAATAAAGAAATAAATAAAGCACTCACTTTATGTGGGGTTGCAGCCCTGGCTGCTCTTCGTAGTCTTCTATGAGGAAAGGCAGATTCTTAGCCCAGTGGTCTTTAAAGCTCCCGGGCAGGTCCGCGTCAATGTTATATTCCGTAAGGGGAGTATCAAGGTGGGCATGAAGATATCGAGAATACTCTGCAGATGGGAAATGGGATCTGACACACTCGGATATGCCAAAGAGACGGTTTTTATAGCTAACTGTAATTTTTTATAGCCAGTCTGTACAAATACTTCATAACAAACTGTTATTTAATTACGAGGATTCTGGGACTTCCCTGGTGGTGCAGTGGTTAAGAATCCGCCTGCCAGTGCAGGGGACACAGGTTCAATCCCTGGTCTGGGAAGATCCCACATGCCGCGGAGCAACTAAGCCCGTGCGCCACAACTACTAGGCCCGCACTCTAGAGCCAGCGAGCCACAACTACTGAGCCCACATGCCACAACTACTGAAGCCCACTGCTCCTAGAGCCCGTGATCCGCGACAAGAGAAGCCACAGCAATGAGAAGCCGGCGCACCGCAATGAAGAGTAGCCCCGGCTCGCCACAGCTAGAGAAAGCCCACGCACAGCAACGGAGACCCAACGCAGCCAAAAGTAAATAAATAAATAAGTTTATTTTAAAAAATTACAAGAGTTCTAAATGGAGACTCCAAATTTTAGCAAGTCACTCTTATATGATAACGGAGGTGGCCTGCCACTGACTTGAGTTACCAGGGTCAAATACAAGCCGGCCAATCAGGGTCCACTTCGGCTAAATTTTAACCACCTTTCCATAAGCAACACCAAAGATCTCACTATTCGATTCCAGAGTCTGGCAATGCAAGTTCAGTGTTAGACAGAGCCTGCTTCCTTCTCAACTAATAGATCTACTGACTACGTATGCGATTTCATCAACTGACTGACCAACTGCTGCTTATCTCTAGGGACACGGTGTAGAAAAAACCAGGATATGGAGTGCCCCCAGCTTCAGTCTATAGTTCACAAGTCCAAGTTCTCCTAAACCAGGAAAATAGAGGGAATTACAATTTAGAGTAAAGAGCTGTGCTGTCGAAAAGGTAATCCCTAGCCAGCTGGCTACTGACAACTGAAGGGGTGACTAGTGCGGCTGAAGCACTGAACTTTAGATTTTACTTAATTTGAATTAATTTAAACTTAAAACTGATATTTTATTCAATTATTAGAAAACTGCCGTAGGTTTGGAACAACTTACTTATATCAGTCTACTTTTACAACTTTAAACTTTATGAAATCTACGTTCAGATCAAGTATTTCCAATGAAAATTTAGCGTCCAAATTGAGATGAACTGTAAGTGTAAAATATAGGCCATATTCAAAGACTAGTACCAAAAATGTAAAACATCCAATAAAGAGTGTTTTCATATTAATTATATATTGAACTAATATTGTGGAGGTACCGAGTTAAATAAGATAAAATATATTATTAAAATGAATTCCACCCGTTCGTTTTTACTTTTTTTAATTTTTTGCTGTACGCGGGCCTCTCACTGTTGTGGCGTCTCCCGCCACGGAGCACAGGCTCCGGACGCGCAGGCCCAGCGGCCATGGCTCACGGGCCCAGTCGCTCCACGGCATGTGGGATCTTCCCGGACCGGGGCACGAACCCGCGTCCCCTGCATTGGCAGGAGGACTCTCAACCACCACGTCACCAGGGAAGCCCCCGATTTTACTTTTTTAATGTGGCTACTAGAATTTTAAAATTACACACATGGCTTGTAAATGTTTTCACTTGGACAGTGCTAGTACAGAGGGCTAATGATAAAGGAAAGAGAAGGAATAAAAGTAAAGATTTGGGCTTTATATGAAAAACAAAAATGTCTTTGTGTATGGCAGAGAAAGGGTAAGACTGACTAATAAAAGGATAACCCAAAGATCTGCTTTCTTCTTCATCTCAATTTAAATTCTCCAAACTATGTGGGAATTCTGATATGAAGGAATGACAGATCAAAGATACCAAGTTTTTATTTAACAGTAAAAACCTCATAAAATGTTCCTTTCCCATCATTCCTATATCTCTGGATGAGGTGTGACAAGTCATGGATACCCAGATGATTGTCACATTTAGGTCAAAATATGTTTTTTTGGCATAAGTAAAATTTTTTAACTTTAGAAAGAAAAAATGTGAGGAAGAGGAAAAAAAAAAAAAAGCACTGGATTGGCCTTTAGAAGACATGGGCTCGTCCCTCTAGTCCAGATACCACCACTAACCAAGGGGCAGCTGAGGACAAGTCATGCAGCTGCTCTGAGACTCAACTGCCTAACACGGAACATCAGAGACACAAGCAGTATCACTCCTACTCCAAGCACTCAGGGTCAGTGATTCTGCAGCTGTTTGACTTACCTCGGAGGTACTTCACTTTAAGGTACTCTGGGCTGGCCTTCTGGCCTGGGAGAGGGTCATTTAGCATAACTTTAGTTTGTGCTTTTATCCCTTCATAAAACTGTCCCATTGCTACGTGGCTGAGTCCTTTCATGTACTGGCACACCTCGTTATACGGTTCCAGCTGCAGACACCGCTGAGGCATCGAAGGAGAAAATGCTGTATTAGAATCAATACAGTTTAAGGAAACTTTAAAGTACTTTCTTCTTTAATCTGGAATTAGGAAAGTCTTCTCTCCAGGTTAAATCAGACCAAATACATCCTCAGTAAATCGGTCTACAGGACCGGGCCATGGTTTTTTCCTCCTTCTTTTTGCTGAAGTATAAGCACTATTCTTGCCTGCCCTCCCCGCTGACCCCATTCATTTCAATGAACTTTGTTGAAGAATGACGCAGAATTGCAGTTACACTGCTTCTCACTTACGGATGCTCACCTTGAAGTTCTTAAGGGCTTCCTGCAAGCTGCCATGGTGGTAAAGCATCATTCCCCGAAGCTGGAGGGTCTGCACGTGATTTTGGTTCAGCAACAGAGCCTTTTGAAAGCTCTCAGTGGCTGCTTCAAAATTGCCCAGCTCTCTAGGTGTTCGACAACAGTAATAAACATAGTATAGGCATTTCAGTAAACATACAGAATAAGTTATCCTCAGAATTATGGTTCAATTTACAAATACGATGCTTTAATGTGGGAGTTTGCTTTTTTATTTTACCACTTTATAGCTACTTAGCCTTTGACGCATCATATCCGACTTGCTTTTTCTAAATCTTACCAGATTATAGGATCACCATAGAGCTCTTGAAATTCTTTGGGGGAAAATTAATTTATTGATTTCCAAAGACAAATGCTTATTCAAATCCCTTTCCCCAACTCATGATCAGCTCCAACCCCTAAAAAAACTTTGTGTAAATTTTAGTTGTCTGGATAGAAACATATGTTTCTCCTTTGGAAAAAAGTAAGTAGGTTATAATCATACAGAGGTATATCATTGCGAATCAAATTCATAGGCTTATAATTTTTTCTGTCACTGAAGGTACTTCACTTAAAATCCAGTAAATCATTATCTACTTTAAAATTCTGAAATAAGAAGTATATTTCAGAATTGTGATCATTTCAGAGTGGAAATGGTTATTACTGACCAGCCTTGCCCTCTTTTATATATCAACATTTTTATAAATAATTGAAGAACCTTCAAAATATCCCATATGTCAACTTTCTATAAATAATGAAGATTTAAAAAAAATATATATAACACCCACTGACATTTCTACAGCACTTTACTATTTACTAGGTGTTTTCAAATCTGTTTTCAATTTATATACCCAACAATTTCGTGGGACAGGAAGGATAAATATCATCCCTTAAACCTAGAACAAATCCAAACACACTTTCTCCAAGTTAGTATGAGAGCTTTTCCAACGATGGCATCAGATAAATAAGCTCTTAAATGTAACCCTTCCTGAATAGGGCACCTAACAGGGTTTTACAGGGGGTTTCCATGACTGTCTGTCTCTTTCCTAACTTTTATAGCACCTTTATATGAGTCAGAATGTTAAAAAAAATTTTAAGCCAAAAGTCAGAATAGCTTTGCTGGTCAGGGCAATGCATGTAGTCAGGAAGCCAGGGTCCAGGCACAACTACTCATACCCTATAGAGATGCATCATAACTGTAACATTTCCATCCCGCAATTCTAGGAATCTTCAAACAGATCCTAGTGATGTGGGTATTAACCTTAGTTACTGCCTAAAAAGGCAGCAGCGTCTGTAACTCAGCAGCTTATAATGCCACTATGCAAAGCAACAACTCTTGAAGGACTAACGTCTTCTAGACTAATATATACAGACCGAGGCTGTTTTAAGACACAGTAACAGGTATCACGATATCCTCTTACCCGTGGTTCTATGTTCCAGAGAAGATCTTAATAAGTATGTGAATGCCTATGTGATTTAGAATGACCGTCTCTTTTGGTTAAGAAATGCATTTTTTTTTTAAATCACTATTATGTGAGGCTATCCCACTCTATGCCCTCCCTCCTACCCCAACTATTAGTACTTTACTTACCTATAGGCCTGCCCCAGGCTTTTATATGCATCAATAAAATCAACTTTCTGCTTCAAAGCTTCTTTGAAGGATTCAATAGCTTCCTGTAAAAAGTGTATAGAAAATTATTTCATTTGCTTAACTGTTAAAATTGAGTTTCTCTCAAATCACTAAAGGACATATATATATATATATATATATATATATATATATATATATATATATA